>NC_092337.1:436689107-436995267 GCF_046630445.1 Rutidosis leptorrhynchoides | reverse complement strand
ACTCGTTTGAGAGTTTTGATTTAATTGATTTCGCATGTCAGAAAGAGTTTCCAACATATTCTCAAATTTTTCCATAATACACTTTTTACCAAAATTTAGCTACAATGTGGTATATTTACTAATTATCCTATTAGTTATAAAACTAAAAATTATATAAGTTATCAAATTAATAGACTTTTCTGCTTTTACCCACGTTTCGAATAGCCAATAGATGCAGCAGGTAGCCAGGACCCTTTAAATCGGAAGCCCACAACTCGCCACTAACAAATCCAACTATTACTACGAACCAGAAAATTTTGGATGTCTATCAATTTAACCACTTAAAATAATTTTTCGTCGAAATTTTGAAATTTTAGAGAAGAAATAGAAAATTCTATGTCCTAAAACTAGAGCGAAAAGAAATAAGAAAGAAAAAGAGCACGTCGAAAAACCTCGAAAAATAAAAGGTCGAAAAATAAATGTCGAAAAACAAACAGTCGAAAAATAAAAATAAGAAAATAAAGCGTCGAAACTTAGTATTCTAAAAACTAAATATTAAAAGTTATGTCTAAAGGTATTAAAGCTTAAAAGGAATTCTATATCCAAAACGGCAATAACTTAAAAAGTACTGAAATTTTAAAATGGCGTCGCAAAATTCTAAAGCACCTAAATCTTAGTTTAAAGAAAAAGCACTTAAGGGATTTTACGGCAAAGTCTTAAAAGCTAAAAATAAAGTAACTACGGCAAAATACTAGTCTTAAAACTAATTACGAACAATAAATATAAAAATTACGAATTAAGCGATATAAATATACAATTTATAAAAAGAAACTAAAAATGATAAAATTACAATTTTTATAAAAATATTATTTTTATATTATTATTATATAAAAATATTAATCTATATATTTAATAATAATAAATAAACTTAAAATTACAAATTATAAATTAAAACTAAAATTATAAACTAATTAAAACCCTAATTAATAATAATAATAAATTAAAAACCCTAACTGCATTTATGGCGTACCAGGTCAGACGTGTCAGACCACCCCATGCGATCGCATGAGGTTTAGGCTGATGGGTCATGCGACCGCATGGCCTGTCAGTCCAGGTTTTTTTTTTTTTTTTAGATTTTATATTGTTTTTCTAAAAATATAAATAAATATATTTATACAAATATATATTAAAAATATAGCGTATCGCTGCTTCCCCGGCAGCGGCGCCAAAAACTTGATGTGCATAGGGGTGTATACAAAATAGTTATATTTTTACTACGACATACGACGAAATATGATACAAGTTTTATATATTTATTTACAGATGGGATATACCTAAACATTGCTACAACACTATAGGCAGTGTACCTAATCGTAGAGTAGTATAGTTTTTAGTAAGTCCGGTTTGCTCCACAGGGAGACGGCTTATTGCGTACACTATATTTTTAAACAATTATATTTGTATAAATATATATATATATATATATATATATATATATATATATATATATATATATATATATATATATATATATATATATATATATATATATATATATATATATATATATATATATATATATATTAGTAATATAGTAGTATTATTATTATTATTATAAAAAGGGGATTTTACCGTTTAATGACCGGTTTGTCGATTTTAAATAAAGCGTACAGATAAATGACGATAATATAAATGACAGAATTTAAATTGCGATAAAGTAAATTGCAGTAATTAAAATGACAGTAAATAAAGGTACGATGAAATTTGAAATAAAAATATTATGCTTATTTAAACTTCCGTAATCATGATGTTTGACGTGTTGATTTTAATTTATTACCCTGGGTTAATTGTCCTTTGTCCTGGATTATTCGATATGTCCATCTGGTTTTTGTCCATAACAGTCCATCAGTTATAAATATAAAGTGCGAGTGTCCTCGTCAAATTATCCTTATATTCGAAGTCAAATATTCCAACTAATTGGGGACTTAAACTATAATTACACCAATTTTCCTTGTATGTAATTCACCCCTGTTTTAATGAGTCCATTGACTATTAATCCATTCTCGTGTTCGGTTAAATGAACGATTATTAGTACTTATAAATATCCCACCCATCGTGTTCGATCGAGTGTATGTGGTTATTTATAGGTACATCCAATTGTAAATCTTTATATTAAATTAACGAACTATCATTCAATTAAACAAATATAAAGCCCATTAATAGCCCATAGTCTAATTTCCACAAGTGTCGTTCTTTTGTCCAAACCCCAATTATGGTACAAAGCCCAATTACTCCGTCTTTAATATTTAGCCCAGCATCACAATTACTTCGGTTTAAATTAGCATAATAATAACTTAGTTACAAGACATTAATTTAAAAAGGAGAACATAACTTACATTGAGTATTTATCGCGTAGCTTTACACAGACAGAACTTCGACTTTAAAACCCGTAAAATAACCTTTTACATTACTCAAACTAATCTAATATAAAACTAAACTAATATATATTATATATATAATATATATATATATATATATATATATATATATATATATATATATATATATATATATATATATATATATATATATTACAGAGGGAGTATTATTATTATTGTGTTTTGAGTTTGACCAAAGGCCTGCCTTTTATAGCAATGTGGCCAGGTTTTTGCTGCCATGCGATCGCATGGGAAAAGGGCAGTCAGGCCATGCGATCGCACGACCCCTCTGGACAGCTCACTTTGCCTTGTCTCCTAGCTTGTCGACGTTATATTTAATTAATATATAATATATAAATAATTTACATAATTATTTAAATATTATATTATATTCTTGTGCATAGTTGACTCATAATTTTCGGCCCGTTGCGTCACGCGTTGATAGTTGGCTCGGGTCCCGGTTCCGGATTTTCGAACGTCTTTTCGTATAATTTAATATCTTGTACTTTGCGTTTTGCAATTTGTAATTTGCAAAAAAAATTATTTTCCTTAACTCCCAAAATCCGCGCAAGTCTTTAACTCACTTTTAGTGACACTATTGAGTGCACTATGGCTTTAGTGGCACTTTTCAGGCTTTAGTGGCACTTTTTCTTCAATTCTTTAATCTTCGTGCTTTGTCTTCACATTTATTTATTTAAACGATTACAACTTAAAAATAGAATAATTACAACCAAAAACTTTACATATTGGGATGATATTGCGACTAAATATATGTTCATTTGGAGCACTATCAAATATCCCCACACTTGAGCGTTGCTTATCCTCAAGCAATACAAAACTTAAAATTAAATCACACGAATCACTTCTTTATTCTTCACACTTTATACATTAGTGATTTTGATACGGCGGTATAAACAATGATAGTAACGATGTGGTTTACAGTCCCACATGACTATAAAAATTTAGAACCTTAAGGAAATGGGATCTTTATGAAAACATTTGATCTTTTGAAAATTAATTCTAGCTTTTACCCTAGATAAGTTTTCCGGAATAACCCTTCACCGGTGTTTGGAAAATGTTTTTGTGGGTTTCAGATTTGAAAATTTTAGCTCAAAACTTATGGTTTTGTGTCACCCACTTGCTAACCTTGTATTAGGAAAGCAACACGTCCGGTATACTTGCTCCGTATATTACCTTTCGGTAAACTACCGTCCGGTTGTAAAGGAAAGAGTTGAACAAGAAACTGTTAAGGCGATGTCTAATGACATGCAGATGTTCATGGTCTACAACGTGTCAGATGCAATTACTATCCTGTGTAGGAGCAATAGTAAAGATCACCCTATAATTTTTCGGTCTGCCACAAGGTCCTGTCTTCGACCATGCTATGCAATCACCGTTCTTACGGTTGACACCCGATTTGGTTCAGGTGACCTAATGAATTCCAGGTGAATTCCTAGGATTTTACGTTCAATGGTAATGAACGCATTGAAAATGGGTTTTCAGAAAACAAATCGGTTTTAATTTGATCAAAATATTTTCTCGTTCAAGCTCGAGTTTAGATATCATTGAATTTCATGAGTTTGTAATTCTCAATCTTTAAAGTCAATCTCAAGGATTGAGTAATATCAGTCTTAAAAGCTGATTTTTTATCTTTAAGGAGATTATCCTTTCTGGGGGTCTGATTCATTAGTCTTATCAATCTAATTTGCACGGTGCCCTCCCCATTTTACGAGACAGATCCTCTCATGGTTAGGATAAGTCTAACCACTTGGCGACCCTGTTTGATGCTGAGGTCCGTGGATTTCCTGCTGATTTTAGAGATGACTTTTCTAGATTTTTCGTCAACCTACAGCTGGTCTGGACGACAACTTCTTGACCTAAATCAAGAAGCGCGTGTCTTTTTCGGAAGACTTTACTTCCTTTTAATGATGGAATTGATTCATCGTGTAGATCCATCTTTTCTTTCAAATGTATTACAATAAACGGGTAAAACAATTAATTTAGTCCAAAATAGAAGTACCTGCAATAACTTTACAGAAACATGTGATAGATAGTTTTTAATTAAATAACTTGGTACATTCTCCCCACACTTGGCTTTTTCTTTGCCTTTTTATTCTCCTTTATTCCATTTTAAATGAATTCAAGCGTTTTAGGTTGTTTCTCAATTTATGTCCTTTCCGAGGTAACAATAATTTCGGTATTATCACCTAGTTTTATCGTTCATAAATATGTATAAACATGATTTTGAATTCATTTAGTTGAAAAATTTTAAAATTTTCACAATATTTAGAAAATAAGACAAGTATAAACCAGAGAGAATTTATAACCCTTCCCCACACTTGAGATCATGCAATGCCCTCATTTGCATGAAATCAGACTATATTTATAAATTCATGAGGGTGATAAGTGTAGAAAAGTGATTAAAAATACCCAGTTTGTAATTACAAAGCTCGTCGAATGATAGATGGCGCGCCTCATCGTTCATTCCTTTTGTTGTTTTATCACACATGTTTTTCTTCAAAAACGGTTACTTTTCTGAACTATTTGTTAATTTTTGAAAATGCGTATTTTACCCTAACTTATCATGTATGTTCATTAACGAGTTATGCACTAACCTGAACCCCTAATTTAACGTTAAGTGGGGTTAGACTTCCCCATACTTAGCTGACGACATGTGAAGTCAGTAGAATAACTTCCATGAATTAAAATAGTGAGCCAGTTATTTACATCTCGGGTGGTATAAAATATATCAATGGGTTTAAAGTTTAGACCCACCCGATCGTCACTACTTAATTCTTTTTTAAGTGTAACTTTTAGTAAATGGATATGTCTCTTTTCTGGTTCTTGGTCAAATGGATCGATATACACCGACATACATATTTCTATAGGGTGGACAATTCCTAACATTTCCTTTCGTTCATTCTCAGGATCAAAGTTTTCACCTCTATTACCCAATTGGGTGAAATTCGAGGTGTCAATATCTATTACAGCTTGTAGTTCATCTTAGGTAGATGACTGTCTATTGAGAATATTGGGTTAGAAGGTTGTGGAATGGTGAATTTCAGGATTTGAGTATATTCTTCTTCATTAACGGTACTTATCGGTTTTAACGACCCGTCAAAGTACACTTGACGACCATCGTTATCTTGGTCCCACAGCTTGATCATAACTCTATATGAATTTAATAAATAACCTTGTATTCTTTATTTAAAAATGATTTCCTATAAAGAAAACCTATCAAAATATGTAAGTTTAGAAAAACCATACATTATTACTTAACCAAAAGTTGACCAAAACAAAGTCAACAACATCCGCTATTAAATGTATCAAAATAGAATGCAATTTATTGTTTAACAAAAGCTGCCATCATAAAAATATGCAGACTCTCTAAGCACAGCGAAAGCAATCAATCATGAACCTGAGAATAAAACATGCGAGTAACTGTCAACAAAAATGTTGAGTGAATTATAGGTTTAATATTGCAAATAATATTTAATATAAACCATAAAAATTTATGTTTGAAAACATAAAAACTCCTTTTTGGACTACAAAATTATATGCTAGAAAACATATAAAAACATTATTCCATTTTCCGTGAGCCACCTGGTAACCACTTAACCATTTATTTACCCTTGCCAAACACAATAAATAATATACACCGAACAAGTGTATCTACAACAAAATACGAAGTACTAAACATTCTGATTATAAATTGCTAGCGCGACTAGCTCGAAATGGGGTTGTCAAACCCGATAGATCTATCCATAGGATTCGCGTTCACCAGTAGAAACCAGTGATTACAATTACCAGATTAGGGAATATTTTTGTTCGACTCACAATGAATAATTTAAACCAACTTCTACTTGTGCCCAATACGTAAAAATAAAATGCATGTATTCTCATTCCAAAAGATTTAAAATTGAAAAATGGGACTATAACTCACCTTAATAGCAAACGAAGTAACCACACAAATAAGCGAACAGCAAATGAAGTAAAGTGATCAGGAATGATCACAACGACGACCTATAAATAAAGCAGGTCGATATAAATAACTAACTTATGTCAAGTCTTAGTATGATAGCTATTGTATATGTTGCAAGTAGACATAGAACAACACTCAACATGCATCGGTTTGATCGGAACAGCTTACGGTCACACACTTTCTATTTTTAGAAAGTTTCAATTTTTAGCAGGTTTCCATTTTTGGAAAGTTTCTATTTTTGGAAAGTTTCTATTTTAGGAAAGTTTCTATTTTAGGAAAGTTTCTATTTTTGGAAAGTTTTCAAATTTAGAAAGTTTCCATATTTAGAAAGTTTCTATTTTTAGAAAGTTTTTAAGTTAGGAAAGTTTCCTTAATTAGAAAGTCAACAAAAGTCAACTGAAAGTCAAAGTCAATTGAAAGTCAACGCAAAAGTCAATCATGGTCAAACATAGTCAACATTAATTTTAAAAGTGTAAGTTGTAATAATAACATAAGTTATAATGTTAATTAAAGTTAAATATGTATAATTATATCATAACATAAGTTTAATTAAATTAAAATGAATTTTTAAAGTTAACATAAGTTTAAATGTTATAATTAATATAACATAAGTATTTAATTAATTAATTAAATATTAATCATAATATAAGTATTATTAATTAATAATAGGTTTTAAATCATATCATAAGTATTATTAATTGATAATGAATTATTAATCATATCATAAGTTTCTAATTATAATCATTAAATCATAAGTATTTAATAATTAAATTATAATTAAATAATAATTAAATCTTATAATAATTAAATAATCAATTATTTCTTATTATAAGTCTTATTATAGTCACCTCATAATATAAGTTTAATACTTACCATAAGTACTTTTCATTAATAATAAAAGTATTATTAATCATAAGTTTAATTAAAGTTTCATTAATCATAATTAATTAATAAATGATATAATAAATATGTATATCATAAGTCTTAAATTAAAATAATTACTTTTATATCATAAGTAATTTATTAATAATGAAAATCATTATTCATATCATAAGTCTTATTTCATAACCATAAGTTTTAATTAAAAGTTCATCGGGTCATAACTTGAGCCCTCGGGAATCAGTTTTCGGTGAGTCTTATATATATCTTCACCTAACCAACCCACCCGACACCTTAGTGTGCTCAAGAACATCTCAAGAACAGCCACCAAGTCGTGACTTACAGCCATTACTCAATTTTGGATCTTTAATCCGTTCAAAAACATGTTTTAGTCATAACGGGTGATCCGTGGCTCGGATTTCGATGACCCGAACATGAATGTTCATCAAATCATCAATCCTAACACACTAGTACACCCTAAAGACTCTAAAAATGGTCACAAAGTCAGACCATACCTGTACCAATTCGTTTTCATATTTTAATTTCAATTAAACACCATTTTGATCATAATTTATGTTCTGGGAATCGAAATAACATGAATCCGGAGTCTAAAATTAATGTCTTGATGAGAGGAACTCATCTAGATACTTTAATTTCACTTTTATATCAGTTGTGTTTACAGAAACAATCAAACAAACCGCTGTCCCAAATCAATCAAAACCGAAAACATGAATTAACGAGCATTTCTACGCATACTATCAACAATACAATAATATATAATCATCATACTATCAATATAACATATAAAAACAGTAAAATTAAAGAAAAATCAAAAAGTTAGGGTTAGAGTTTATACCCTAATCAAGAAAAGATGAATATGGACGCGTAGAGATTGAAGAGATGAATCCGATTATGTAAAAAGCCCCTTGATCCAAGTACTAGAAGATGATCAATTGATGATGATGGTGATGTGAAAGTGGCGGTCAAAAAAATAAAAAGAGAAGAGGAGGAAGATGAGAGAAAAAGACTTGCTAGATTTAGGTTAAGGAAAAAGAAATGAAAAAATAAAATGAAATAAAAAGTTTAAAAAAATAAAAATGGGGTAAAGGGGGGAGTTTGACCAAAATTTTGATGGGGTGGGCTCCTTTGTGGTCCAAATTTGATAAATGTTCAATAGCTTTTGGCCCGAATGCCCGAACAAAGCCCAAAACGCGAAAATACCGCTACGCGATTAAATATTTGGAGAGATAACGCACACGCGACAAATAAAATATATAAACATTATATATATTCATATGACATAAAAATATCATATTTAAAATAATTTGAATTTAAAAATCCTAAAAGTTTGACCGTTGGTTTGAAAACCGAAAAGATTCGCCTGATAGAAATCCACGACACGTAGAAACGTGCAATTTGAAATATGAATACAAATATTCATTTAACACATAATAATTAATATATTATTACAAAAATAATAATATAGGTCATAGAAATGACGTGGCATGAATAACAGTTAACGGTCGTTAAATAATTAACGGTAAAAGATAACGGAAAAAGTAGGGTCGTTACAATACCTTCTAGTTACGGAAATTTCGTCCCGGAATTTAAGCAGGTGCAGGGATTGACTCAGCATCTGAGAACAAATGCGGGTACTTCTGCTTCATCTGATCTTCACGCTCCCAAGTGAACTCGGGACCACGTCTGGCGTTCCATCTAGCCCGAACAATAGGAATTCTGCTCTGCTTAAGAGTCTTAACCTCTCGATCCATAATTTCAACAGGTTCCTTAATAAAATGAAGTTGCTTATCAACATGAAGTTCCTCCAGAGGAATAGTTTCATCAGCTTCGGCCAAATACTTCTTCAAATTCGACACGTGAAAAACGTCGTGAACAGCACTGAGTTCTTGTGGAAATTTCAAACGATAAGCCACGGGTCCAACTCTCTCAATAATCTCAAACGGTCCAACAAAACGAGGATTCAACTTTTCTCTCTCACCAAATCGTACCACACCCTTCCAAGGTGATACTTTCAACATAACACGGTCACCGACCTGAAACTCAATATATTTCATTCTCCTTGTGGCATAGCTCTTTTGCCGACTTCTGGCAGTTCTCAATCTTTCTTTAATCTGTACAATTTTCTTGGTAGTCTCATGAATAATTTCTGGACCTGTGAGTTGAGCATCCCCAACCTCATTCCTACAGACAGGAGACCTACACTTCCTGCTATACAGAGCTTCAAACGGTGCGGCCTTAATACGTGCAGGATAACTGTTATTATAAGAAAATTCAGCCAACGGCAAGTGTCTATCCCAACCATTACCAAAATCAATTAATCATGCCCTCAACATGTCTTCCAACGTTTGGATGGTCCTTTCACTCCGACCATCCGAATGTGGATGATAAGCGGTGCTTATACCCAATTTAGTTCCCAAAGCGTCTTGTAAGGACTGCCAAAACCTCGATGTAAATCGACTGTCTCGGTCCGAAATAATCGATACAGGAACACCATGTCTTGAAACAATCTCCTTCAAATACAAACGAGTAAGCTTCTTCATTGAATCTATTTCCTCAATTGGCAAGAAATGAGTTGACTTAGTGAGTCGGTCAACAATCACCCAAATGGTATCATAACCACCCACAACTCTTGGTAACATCGTATTAAAGTCCATCGTAATACCTTCCCACTTCCACTCGAGAATTTTAGGTTGCACCAGAAGTTCCGGACGGTTTCCGATGCTCAGCTTTGACCATAACACAGGTCAACCACTTAGCCACCTAAGTAGCCACATCAGCTTTCAAGTTAGGCCACCAGTATAGCTCCTTAAGATAATGATACATCTTTCCTGAACCAGGATGTATAGAGTACCTAGACTTATGAGCCTTATGACCTCATCTAACACAAGTTGTCACAAATCACCAAACTTTGGAACCCAAAGACGTCCCGCAAAATATCGTGTGCCATCTGCTCGTACCTCAAATTTCTTACTCATGCCTCTGACCTTCCTGTTATGAAATTCTCCTCCTTCAAGGCTTCTTGTTGTGCCTCAAGAATCTGCCTAGCGAGGTTAGTTCGTATTGTCATATTCAATGCTCTAAACCTACGAGGTTCAGCCCTCTCTTTACGACTTAACGCATCGGCCACCACATTGGCCTTCCCCGGATGATATAAAAGTTTGCAATCATAATCATTCAACATCTCAACCCATCGTCGCTGCCTCATATTCAACTGTTTCTGATCAAGGATATGTTGAACACTTTTGTGATCAGTGTACACTGTAATTTTGACCTCATATAGATAATGTCTCCATATCTTAAGTGCCAACACAACAGCTCCCAATTTTAAATCATGGGTCGTATAATTTTGCTCCTGAATCTTCAACTGACGTGACGCGTAAGCAATGACTTTCTTTCGCTGCATCAAAACACAACCAAAGTCTTGACACGAAGCATCATAATATATAACAAAATCGTCATTACCCTCGGGTAGTGATAATATCGGTGCAGAAATTAACTTCTTCTTCAGAGTTTGGAAAGCAGACTCTTGTTCACTCTTCCACTCGTACTTCTTCCCCTTATGCGTTAAAGCAGTCAGAGGTTTTGCTACTCGTGAAAAATCTTGAATGAACCTTCTATAATAGCCTGCCAAACCTAGGAACTGACGAATCTGAGTAGGAGTTTTCGAAATCTCCCACTTCTCAATCGCCTAAATCTTAGCAGGATCAACCTGTATTCCCTGTTTACTAACAATATGCCCCAGGAATTGAACTTCTCTTAACCAGAAGGCACACTTAGAGAACTTAGCATACAACCCTTCTTTTCTCAATAAATCAAGCACCAACCTCAAATGTTCTTCGTGCTCCTCATCACTCTTAGAATAAATAAGGATGTCGTCGATGAAAACAATAACGAATTTGTACAGATAGGGTCTACACACACGGTTCATGAGGTCCATGAACACAGCAGGTGCATTTATCAATCCGAACGGCATAACAAGGAATTCGAAGTGACCATAACGGGTACAGAAAGTGGCTTTCGGAATATCAGTTTCTTTAACGCGCAATTGGTGATAACCGGAACGAAGACCAATTTAGAATAAACGGATGAACCTTGAAGTTGATCGAACAGATCATCAATTCTCGGAAGAGGGTAACAGTTTTTAACAGTAAGCTTGTTCAATTCACGATAATCAATGCACAGACGAAACGAACCATCTTTCCTCTTAACAAACAAAACAGGAGCTCCCTAAGGGGATGAACTGGGACGAATGAAATATAGTTGCAACCAGGAGTAGTCACATCGGTGGCATAGATATTTAAGGCAATTCTCTCAAAGGAGATAACTAGGATCACGGACTTCAAAGTAGATTTTCATTACATTTCCGAAAGGAAGACGTACGAAATGTGTGATATTTCAACGAGAGTGAACTTCCTTGTACAATGAGCGAGGAAATCTAAGATTCATCCATATTCTTAAATTTATGTGCGGATGAAAAGAACGCGAATCATGGGTTATAAAGAATGGCCGACTCTAGGTGAGATGAATCTCCAAAAATAATTTCGTGCACCTCAAAGTGTTGAATCCTAGAATTGATGTTTACAGGGTGTTGTAGTTGACAGCGAATATTGAGAGTAGAAACTCCTCAAACGGTCTAGTGTAATATATATCCATGATACCCACTATAACAACAGTTGGGGTAGAAACCCACCTAGCGCCTTTTCTACAGTAGGGTGACCACCGAGTGTACCCCAGAAAATTGATTTATCGATCAGCGTTTCGGCCATGTCCAACCATAATAGGGTAAATTTTACGAGCGCAAGGACTTTCCAACAAATTTTATAAAACCGGCATCCAAACTGGTGTAAGAGTTTCTATCAATGAACTTAATGGTAAGTTTCATCCTTAAACGGAGGATGAGAGGAACTGTGATCCAAACACTCTGTAGAGTAATGCAAAAATTTGATAAAATCAATCAAAGGAGTTTTGAAAAGCTTTAAATGTTTGATGTGACAACATAAACGGAACGAAGTTCTTAGTAAATTTAGAAGTATGTACAACGTGTACCATTTTATATAAAACAAATTGACTTAGTCAACCAGCTCAATAATTGAGTGGTTTTTAATATAATTTTGAAGGTATGATTTAGTATATACTAGCCCAAATAGGTAAGGGTAATTTATTCATTTGAATCCATACGTATATATATGATTTTATAAATTGTATACATGACAAAATATTTCATTACTTCTATTCGCCCATAAATCTCGTGAGAACCGCCCAGTTAAACAAATGTGTAAAACTCCCGATGATAACAGAGTATCTCTATTTCAGAGGTTACAACTTGAAGTAAGATCGTGGAAGATCGAGTAAAGGACTTGAATCGTCGTGCGACATTTGACCAACAAATGTTACAGGGTCATGAAAACCAATGAGTTAAATGTTGTTTTGACTATTATCAGGACATAAGTCCTTGGCCAAAACTGTTCCCGAGCGAAGCTGTTGCTAACAAGCGAGTTATGAAGGATAGAGCATGAGATACATAATTTGGTTAAAATGAGCTTCTCGTATATCAACAAATAAGATAATGAATATTTTCCCTGCCCATGTAATACATCAGAATTTCTGAATAAGTAGTGTAAAAATTTTCTTTGACTCGCTTTCTATTCCTCATGTCACAATATTGGGACTTCTTTATGAATTAACGTAATATAATCACGTTGGCCTGACGCCATTATATTTCACTAATTCATAGTTCCATTCCAATAGCACTACATGAGGTCAGGACACACGATCAACCTCAAATTTCCACACAATTTCTCTAAAACGATTTCTTAAACGATGTGCTAAGGATAGCACAAGAGACAAAAACATCAAAAGTAATGAATAAGAGTAATGATGACATAAAAATTTCTTCGAGGTACCAAGAATCTCTAAAAGTCAAGAATGACGTTTTCAGGTTCAAAAACCAAAGCACAACGCCACAAAGGCACGTAATATAACAAGAATGTTATATACCTAAACATAATAGCTGACATTGAAATGCCGAGCATTTAGAAGTCAAGAATGACATCTCGCGTAACATAACTCAAACGTCAAACACATAACCATAATAGATGACATAGGAATGTCGAGAATTTCAGAAGTCAAGAATGACATCCCTCGGTTTCACTATCTGAGGTGTTCTTATAAAAGATAAACTCGCATGAGTCGGAGAATACGTTTAAATCGGAATGGTAGTTCCTCCCGGATTCAGAACATAACAGAGATGTATGTATGATAACAATATACATACCAATACGATACAAATAATCACATATAATAATATATAATAGGTCGGGCTGTAGACTAGACTCACTAATGCACCCTATTGACTAGGGTAACGACATCAATGCAGCCTAATTCCCTACAACCAGAGCTCTGATACCAACTTTAACGACCCGTCAAAGTACACTTGACGACCATCGTTATCTTGGTCCCACAACTTGATCATAACTGTATATGAATTTAATAAATAACCTTGCATTCTTTATTTAAAAATGATTTCCTATAAAGGAAACCTATCAAAATATGTAAGTTTAGAAAAACCATACAGTATTACTTAACCAAAAGTTGACCAAAACAAAGTCAACAACATCCGCTATTAAATGTATCAAAATAGAATGCAAGTTATTGTTTAACAAAAGCTGACATCATAAATATGCAGACTCTCTAAGCACGGCGGAAGCAATCAATCATGAACATGAGAATAAAACATGCGAGTAACTGTCAACAAAAATGTTGAGTGAATTATAGGTTTAATATTGCAAACAATATTTAATAAAAACCATAAAAATTTATGTTTGAAAACATAAAAACTCCTTTTTGGACCACAAAATTATATGCTAGAAAACATATAAAAACATTATTCCATTTTCTGTGAGCCACCTGGTAACTACTTAACCATTTATTTACCCTTTCCAAACACAATAAATAATATACACCGAACAAGTGTATCTACAACAAAATACGAAGTACTAAACATTCTGATTATAAATTGCTAGCGCGACTAGCTCAAAATGGGGTTGTCAAACCCGATAGATCTATCCATAGGATTCGCGTTCACCAGTAGAAACCAGTGATTACAATTACCAGATTAGGGAATATTTTTGTTCGACTCACAATGAATAATTTAAACCAACTTCTACTTGTGTCCAATACGTAAAAATAAAATGCATGTATTCTCATCCCAAAAGATTTAAAATAGAAAAATGGGACTATAACTCACCTTAATAGCAAACGAAGTAACCACACAAATAAGCGAACAGCAAATGAAGTAAAGTGATCAGGAATGATCACAACGCCGACCTATAAATAAAGCAGGTCAATATAAATAACTAACTTAGGTCAAGTCTTAGTATGATATCTATTGTATATGTTGCAAGTATACATAGAACAACACTCAACATGCATCAGTTTGATTGGAACAGCGTACGGTCACACACTTTCTATTTTTAGAAAGTTTCAATTTTTAGCAGGTTTCCATTTTTGAAAAGTTTCTATTTTAGGAAAGTTTCTATTTTTGGAAAGTTTTCAAATTTAGAAAGTTTCCATATTTAGAAAGTTTCTATTTTTAGAAAGTTTTTAAGTTAGGGAAGCTTCCTTAATTATAAAGTCAACAAAAGTCAACTGAAAGCCAAAGTCAACCGTAAGGTCAACGCAAAAGTCAATCTTGGTCAAACATAGTCAACATTAATTTAAAAGTGTAAGTTGTAATAATAACATAAGTTATAATGTTAATTAAAGTTAAATATGTATAATTATATCATAACATAAGTTTAATTAAATTAAAATGAATTTTTAAAGTTAACATAAGTTTAAATGTTATAATTAATATAACATAAGTATTTAATTAATTAATTAAATATTAAACATAATATAAGTATTATTAATTAATAATAGGTTTTAAATCATATCATAAGTATTATTAATTAATAATGAATTATTAATCATATCATAAGTTTCTAATTATAATCATTAAATCATAAGTATTTAATAATTAAATTATAATTAAATAATAATTAAATCTTATAATAATTAAATAATCAATTATTTCTTATTATAGGTCTTATTATAATCACCTCATAATATAAGTTTAATACTTACCATAAGTACTTTTCATTAATAATAAAAGTATTATTAATCATAAGTTTAATTAAAGTTTCATTAATCATAATTAATTAATAAATGATATAATAAATATGTATATCATAAGTCTTAAATTAAAATAATTACTTTTATATCATAAGTAATTTATTAATAATGAAAATCATTATTCATATCATAAGTCTTATTTCATAACCATAAGTTTTAATTAAAAGTTCATCGGGTCATAACTTGAGCCCCCGGGAATCAGTTTTCGGCGAGTCTTATATATATCTTCGCCTAATCAACCCACCCGACACCTTAGTGTGCTCAAGAACATCTCAAGAACAGCCATCAAGTCGTGACTTACAGCCATTACTCAATTTGGATCTTTAATCCGTTCAAAAACATGTTTTAGTCATAACGGGTGATCCGTGGCTCGGATTTCGATGACCCGAACATGAATGTTCATCCAATCATCAATCCTAACACACTAGTACACCCTAAAGACTCTAAAAATGGTCACAAAGTCAGACCATACCTGTACCAATTCATTTTCATATTTTAATTTCAATTAAACACCATTTTGATCATAACTTATGTTCCGGGAATCGAAATAACATGAATCCGGAGTCTAAAATTAATGTCTTGATGAGAGGAACTCATCTAGACACTTTAATTTCACTTTTATATCAGTTGTGTTTACAGAAACAATCAAACAAACCGCTGTCCCAAATCAATCAAACCGAAAACATGAATTAACGAGCATTTCTACGCATACTATCAACAATACAATAACATATAATCATCATACTATCAATATAACATATAAAAACAGTAAAATTAAAGAAAAATCAAAAATTTAGGGTTAGGGTTTATACCCTAATCAAGAAAAGATGAATATGGACGCGTAGAGATTGAAGAGATGAATCTGATTATGTAAAAAGCCCCTTGATCCAAGTACTAGAAGATGATCAATTGATGATGATGGTGATGTGAAAGTGGCGGTCAAAAAAATAAAAAGAGAAGAGGAGGAAGATGAGAGAAAAAGATTTGCTAGATTTAGGTTAAGGAAAAAGAAATGAAAAAATAAAATGAAATAAAAAGTTTAAAAAAAAAGTTTAAAAAAATAAAAATGGAGTAAAGGGGGGAGTTTGGCCAAAATTTTGATGGGGTGGGTTCCTTTGTGGTCGAAATTTGATAAATGTTCAATAGCTTTTGGCCCGAATGCCCGAACGAAGCCCAAAACTCGAAAACACCGCTACGCGATTAAATATTTGGAGAGATAACGCACACGCGACAAATAAAATATATAAACACTATATATATTCATATGACACCAAAATATCATATTTAAAATAATTTGGATTTAAAAATCCCAAAAGTTTGACCGTTTATTGAAAACCGAAAAGATTCGCCGGATAGAAATCCACGACACGTAGAAACGTGCAATTTGAAATATGAATACAAATATTCATTTAACACATAATAATTAATATATTATTACAAAAATAATAATATAGGTCATATAAATGACGTGGCACGAATAACAGTTAACGGTCGTTAAATAATTAACGGTAAAAGATAACGGAAAAAGTAGGGTGTTACATCGGTCCCACCATTTTGGTCTCGGGGGTAAAATTTTCAACGTTATCGTTTTCCCAAGAGTACCAATTTGTCACCCTTACTTCTTCTTCATTCATTGATTGATCGATGATTTCGTCGGTAGAGGCTAATGTGTCGATATGTTGTGAAATTAGTAAAGCTGAATAAAAAGTATCATTGGGATAATTGGTGATTTCGGAGCTCTCGAATTCATCAAAATTCGATGATATGAGATTTTCTTGCACAATACTCCTCATATCAACAGGTGTGTAATCTGATAGAGTTTCAGCTTGCCGATTTACAAACTCTCTCATTTGTTTATTTTGAGCATCGAGTTCTTCGAGTTTGATTTTCATATTGTCTAAAAGATTTTCAGACACATAATTTTCCTTGTCTTCTGGTTGTTGAGTTTGGAAATATTCTTGGGAATAATCCCAATTTGAATTGTATTCTTCATAATCATTCCATTCAGGTTCCGTGGGTGCGTAATTTTCCATAGGAACGTAATAAAAACATTCCTATATTGAGTGATAATTTCCACAGATTTCACAACCAGTTATTGTTTCATCATTCGTGATCCAAGATTGACCGAATGAATTTTCATCAACACTCGTTTGAGAGTTTTGATTTAATTGATTTCGCATGTCAGAAAGAGTTTCCAACATATTCTCAAAATTTTCCATAATACACTTTTTACCAAAATTTAGCTACAATGTGGTGCATTTACTAATTATCCTATTAGTTATAAAACTAAAAATTATATAAGTTATCAAATTAATAGACTTTTCTGCTTTTGCCCACGTTTCGAATAGCCAATAGATGCAGCAAGTAGCCAGGACCCTTTAAATCGGAAGTCCACAACTCGCCACTAACAAATCCAACTATTACTACGAACCAGAAAATTTTAGATGTCTATCAATTTAACCACTTAAAATAATTTTTCGTCGAAATTTTAAAATTTTAGAGAAGAAATAGAAAATTCTATTTCCTAAAACTAGAGCGAAGAGAAATAAGAAAAAAAAAGAGCGCGTCGAAAAACGTCGAAAAATAAAAGGTCGAAAAATAAATGTCGAAAAACAAACAGTCGAAAAATAAAAATAAGAAAATAAAGCGTCGAAACTTATTATTCTAAAAACTAAATATTAAAAGTTATGTCTAAAGGTATTAAAGCTTAAAAGAAATTCTATATCCAAAACGACAATAACTTAAAAAGTACTGAAATTTTAAAATGGCGTCGCAAAATTCTAAAGCACCTAAATCTTAGTTTAAAGAAAAAGCACTTAAGGGATTTTACGGCAAAGTCTTAAAAGCTAAAAATAAAGTAACTACGGCAAAATACTAGTCTTAAACTAATTACGAACGATAAATATAAAAATTACGAATTAAGCGATATAAATATACAATTTATAAAAAGAAACTAAAAATGATAAAATTACAATTTTTATAAAAATATTATTTTTATATTATTATTATATAAAAATATTAATCTATATATTTAATAATAATAAATAAACTTAAAATTACAAATTATAAATTAAAACTAAAATTATAAACTAATTAAAATCCTAATTAATAATAATAATAAATTAAAAACCCTAACTGCATTTATGGCGTACCAGGTCAGACGTGTCAGACCACCCCATGCGATCGCATGGGGTTTAGGCTGATGGGTCATGCGACCGCATGGCCTGTCAGTCCAGGTTTTTTTTTTTTTTTTTAGATTTTATATTGTTTTTCCTAAAATATAAATAAATATATTTATACAAATATATATTAAAAATATAGCATTTCGCCGCTTCCCCAGCAGCGGCGCCAAAAACTTGATGTGCGTAGGGGTGTATACAAAATAGTTATATTTTTACTACGAAATATGACACAAGTTTTATATATTTATTTACAGATGGGATATACCTAAACCTTGCTACAACACTATAGGCAGTGTACCTAATCGTAGAGTAGTATAGTTTTTAGTAAGTCTGGTTTGCTCCACAGGGAGACGGCTTATTGCGTACACTATATTTTTAAACAATTATATTTGTATAAATATATATATATATATATATATATATATATATATATATATATATATATATATATATATATATATATATATATATATATATATATATATATATTAGTAATATAGTAGTATTATTATTATTATTATAAAAAGGGGATTTTACCGTTTAATGACCGGTTTGTCGATTTTAAATAAAGCGTACAGATAAATGACGATAATATAAATGACAGAATTTAAATTGCGATAAAGTAAATTGCAGTAATTAAAATGACAGTAAATAAAGGTACGATGAAATTTGAAATAAAAATATTATGCTTATTTAAACTTCCGTAATCATGATGTTCGACGTGTTGATTTTAATTTATTACCCTGGGTTAATTGTCCTTTGTCCTGGATTATTCGATATGTCCATCTGGTTTTTGTCCATAACAGTCCATCAGTTATAAATATAAAGTGCGAGTGTCCTCGTCAAATTATCCTTATATTCGAAGTCAAATATTCCAACTAATTGGGGACTTAAACTATAATTACACCAATTTTCCTTGTATGTAATTCACCCCTGTTTTAATGAGTCCATTGACTATTAATCCATTCTCGTGTTCGGTTAAATGAACGATTATTAGTACTTATAAATATCCCACCCATCGTGTCCGATCGAGTGTATGTGGTTATTTATAGGTACATCCAATTGTAAATCTTTATATTAAATTAATGAACTATCATTCAATTAAACAAATATAAAGCCCATTAATAGCCCATAGTCTAATTTCCACAAGTGTCGTTCTTTTGTCCAAACCCCAATTATGGTACAAAGCTCAATTACTCCGTCTTTAATATTTAGCCCAGCATCACAATTACTTCGGTTTAAATTAGCATAATAATAACTTAGTTACAAGACATTAATTTAAAAAGGAGAACATAACTTACATTGAGTATTTATCGCGACTAAATATTCTGGGATGATATTGCGACTAAATATATGTTCATTTGGAGCACTATCAGTAGTATTTGGAAACCGATGTATTATGGGGATTATTTCTTAAATATTCGCCCACTTGTTTAAAACATGCATTATGTATAATAAGGGTGTGTCTTTTTATGAAACGAATGCAATATTTTCTAAAATGTGTCATATAGAGGTCAAATACCTCGCTATGGGACCAATGAATAACGTACCGCATTTATAGTAATATGGACGAGTCGTTTCACCTTGAATGACGAGAGTCTCTCCATTTCCCAACAGAATGTTAATAGTCTTATCGAAACACAAGATTGCAGCATGTAATGGATGTAACCCGTCCATTCCGACTATGACATCGAAACTTGCTAACTCGACCGGTAAAAGGTCAATCTTAAATTCTTGGTCGGCTAGCTTTAGATTATAGTTTTTATAGATGTAATCAACTTTCATAACTTTTCCGTTTGCTACCTCTACTAGTCGTTTAGTTTCTAGGGGTTGTGGTTTCTCAGTGAATAAGGTACAAAACTCACTAGACACGTAACTCTTATCGGCACCCGTATCGAATAAAATGTTTGCGTAGCAATTATTGACAAGAAACGTACCCGTAATGACTTCATCTTCCTCACGGGCTTCCTCAGCCGTTATGACAAACGCACGGCTCTTCGCATTGATGGTATTGGCTCCAGTAGCAGGGCTATCTTTCTTCTTCAGGCAGTGTGGACTATTATGCCCATTCTCTCCGCAGGTGTAACAAGTAGGAGGAGCTTTAGCAGGAACAGCAGCTTTATCTCTCGGAGGAGTCTTACAAGTCTTAGCTACATGTCCCACTTTCTTACATAAAGAACAAGTAGCTGTGCACCGCCCTGGGTGGTGCCTTTCACAACGAGAACAATAGGGCTTAGTTCCTATATAACTGGTCCTAGTAATATCAGCAGGCTTCTTAGCAATATTCTGGTTTGAACCCTGAGATGGCTCAAATTTTCTTTTACCATCACTACTCTTAGTATCAACTTACTTACTAGCCAAAGCTCTTCTTCTTTTGGCCATCATCAGATTTTGAGCCATGAGAATCACGGCATCAAGGGTAACTTTCTCAGCAGCGATAACATTTCCCTGAACATCCTCGGGGAGACCTTCAATGTATCTTTCGATCTTTCTCGGCTCAGTAGGAAACATTTCGGGACACAAGGTAGAAAGCTCAAGAAAACGATTAGTATATCTTTCAATGTCGGTACCCTTAACTTTGAGTTCCCAGAACTCGGCTTCAAGCTTTTGGACTTGACTTCTAGGACAAAACTTAGTAACCATAATGCCTTTGAGTTCATCCCATGGGGTTGCATTAGCATTATCGATTCCCACAGACATTGCATGAGCGGTCCACCAAGTCATAGCATTGCTAGCTAATGAACTAGTGGCATATTTAACTCGGTCATTGTTCTCGCAGTTGCAGACACGGAAGATGGACTCTAGCTTTTCGAACCATCGGACTAGTTCAACGGCCTCTTCACTTCCCTTGAAAGCAGGAGGATTGTAGTTCATAAAGTCCTTGTAAGAACAAGTTTTTGGTTGATTGTTAACATGATTAGGTTGGACGTTGCCTTGGGCGACAGCAAGTAATTGTTGAAATTGCTCATTAGTCATGTTAACGGTAGGTGTGCGAACCATGATGCTTCACTACATAAAAGTGAACATAAGTTTGATAAGTTGACAAGTTATAAGTTTGGGCAATTACAAGTATGATAAAGATAAAGTATTGATATCAACATGATATAAATGAAACACTTTATATTATTAGAAACGAGGCATTAAATAAGCCTTTTTATTACACGAGTTGGATATAGAAATAGTTTTAGGCAAAGCCTTTACATAATTAGGAAATAAAAGAATGGAAAAACAAAACAAATGTCGGGTTCACTTCTTCTTCTCAGCCTCCTTCATAAACGTCTCTACTTTCTCATTCTTCGCCTTTTGATTCTCGTAAAGGAACTTGAGATTATCATAGAGATTAGTAACACTACTATTGACTACATTGCATTCGTAGTCTCTTAGAGCAAGTTGGTGTTTGACACGGTTTTCCTCCATCTTCAATCTAAAGTCGGCATCTTCTCTCAAATAAGCGAGAGATTGCTTCCCCCATCGGGCACTTCTTTCACTTTCATATTTCACCAACTTTATCTCTTTCTTTAACTCAGCATTCTCCTCCAATAGTTTCTTGATCACTAGGTATTTTTCATCCATTCGAGCCTCGACCCTTGCAACATGGCGAAGCAAGCCATCAAAGTTCTTCTCGGTAGTTTTCACAGATTCGTGATTTCACATATGGCGTTATAGTTATCATAGGAAGGAGATCGGGCTCTTTTCTTAGATGGGCCATCTTCTTTAAAATCAGCAGGTGTTTCCCTTTACTTTTCAATCTTGGAGTCGGGTGGTATTCGGGAGACTTAGATGAATCTTGGAGAGTGTTTGGACTGTAGTCAATGGTGGTGGATCAAGACCATAAAGAGGGCTTCGGACTGGTCTTGCAGTTGAATAGTATCCAGTATCTTCTTCAGTGGCAGGTTTGAAGTGAGCCATTACTTCAGATGGTTTGAAGAGAGTTATTTTGTTGGTTTGATTAACGCTTGACATCCTAACATTAGGACAGAGAGACTTTGATTAGAATTTTAAGTCAAGATTATTAAAGCAAAGTTGTTAAGACTATAAGGCAATCCTAAGTGCTTTAAGTCTAAGGCAGGAAAGGTTATAGTTTCCTAGATTGCTAAGGTACCCTAGCTAGCAAGTAAGGCACACATAAAAATGCAATCCTGGTTCTCTATAACAGCCTAGTTATGCTCTGATACCAATCTATCACACCCCCAGTTAGGGCCTGGGTGAATGTGACATTAATATCAAAAATATCAACATATTATATAATAAGAACGACACTATATGATAAAAACAAACTTTATTGAGTACGCAGCGGAAAGAAATGGAATGTCGCTACAAGAATTGAAATTACAAGAATGTAATAAATGCATAAATAATAAATGTGACTCTTTCTTCAAGTCCTAGAGTCTAAGTAGCATCACATAGATAAGAGCAAACTGATCAATCGTAACCTGAGACAAAACATGCTAAAGTGTCAACCAAAAAGGTTGAGTGAAGTTCATAGGTTTAACAAAATAGTTGACCGTTGTTTAAACCACAAGATTTTTATTTATAAAAGTAGATCTCGCAGGGATCTAAAAGTAGTGGCGAGTTTGTGATATTTAGACTAAACAGTTTCGAAGTTTACCCCGTGACAAGTTGTACTGTCCTTGTCGGTTTGAATCATTATTAAGTAATACAATGACTTGGTCAAATGTATCGGGGACGTTACTTCCGATAGGCCTACCCCCAATAATTAAGAATGCGTTATGTAAAAGCAATTAAAAATATCACAGTGGGGACTTGCAGGATATAGCCAGGTATAGCACAGTTTAATAGTAGGTACTTGTGTCTAAATTGTAAATATTAAAAGTAGCATGTGTCTCACCCCAGTAAGTTTAAATAAATTACTCAATAGTAAGTGGGGCTATGAAGTTCACCTTAGTAAGTAGGAGAAGAGTTTGTTATTCCTCGAAATAGAAGAGTTGGATGAATGTGAGCAGAAAGTCAACCTAATGACATTTAAGAGTAGTTAAATGCTTGCCCAAGTTTAAGTTTAAGTATGCAAGTGTGTAAATGTAGTTTGTTTTACTAAGTTCCCATTCTTAGTAAGTTTCCATTTTTAGTAAGTTTCCATGTTTAGTAAGTTAGTGTTGAACACTAGTGAGTTGTTCTTAATAAGTCCACCACTTATTAAGTGTGTAAGTGACTAAGTATTGTTCACTTAGTGAGTGTATGATTACTATAGTCGGGTTTGATATTGTGCACCATACCCAAACATCTATGCCACCGTCGAGTCACTTGAATGACCTATTGTTACCGGTCGGCCCATGATCTCTTGACCAGAATCTAAGTCTTGGCATTTGAGATCCACAAGCGTCCCATAATGGTACCAAGAATCACCCTAGGCCATGAGTAGCGTTGAAGTTCGAGTAATTTCACATTATCGTATATGTTATAATCTTATAATATAAGTATTATTCTTTATTATTGATTTTTAATTTTTAATTTTTTTTAATTCTTTAGTATAATAGGGAAAGGAATTAATTAGTTATTAAAGTATTATTTTGATGTTTTATAATAATAGTAACAATATAATATTAATGTATTTATATGTATTTAATTAGTTTAGCTGAATTATATACATATACGATTTAATTTGTTGATTAATTCCATTAGTCACCTAAAAATTATGTTCATAATTTTTATAACTTTAGTTAGGCATATGAATTAGTAGAAACATTTACAAAAATAATTTTTCCAAGTTTTTATATTTATTTCCATTTTTCTTTGCATATGTTCTCGGTTTAGATTAAATCAAAATTAATTAGGTAATAAATATCAAATCGACCTAAATAAATAATATTATATTTTTTCAGGTTCTATATTCTGTAAAAATGTTATAAAAATTATTAAATCAAATTTTATATCGAAATATTATTTATTTAATGTTTTCTAATTATTTAACCATCCTAATCGGCCTATAATTAAATAAATAGGAAAAACAATATAAAATTAATTTTTATATTTTTTTACAGTATTTAGTGATGCTACTAATCATACAAAAATTTTATAAAAATAGATTTAATACACATTTGTATTTATTTTGTATTTTCTTTATTATTTCTCTCGGTTTAGAATAATGCAAAAGTAAATTCTATTTAAATACTAATCAACCCATTTATATAATTTTTATAATTTTTGCTTGTTTATAAAAGTATAATAATATAAAAAAAATTATAATTATTTTTATTGCTGTTTAATATTTATTACGAATTTTATATGGTTTTCATGTTTAATTAGTACTTAATTCGTAATTAATTACAAATAATATTCCATAAATTATCATAATTATTTTTATAAGTACTATTATTGTTCTAAATAATTTCCAAACAAATACTACTGATGTGAATATTTATTAACAATTTAAAATAACAATTGGCTAAACAAAATACAAGAAATAAATAAAATGAATAAAAATAAATAAGAAAATGAAAAGAAAGTTACCTCAAGACTTCTTCAAGTTTTTAGTGAGGGGATTTTGGTGTGATTTGTGAATGAGAAACTAAGAGTCTAGGGGTATTTATATAGTGCAAGTATTAGAGTGTTAGTCAACATAAGGATGTTCTAATTTATGATTTTATTTTATTTTATAATTCTTTTAGTCAACAATAGGTGGTACTAGTTTATATTTATTTTTTTATATTTTTTTTAGTCAACATAAGGATGTAATTGTTTAAGATTCTTTAGTCTCATTATTATTATTATTATTATTATTATTATTATTATTATTATTATTATTATTATTATTATTATTATTATTATTATTATTATTATTATTATTATTATTATTATTATCTTTTTTTTACATTTACTACATGATAAGTATTATTTTCTTTTTACTAATTCATGACTTGTATTTATTTTTTATTTAGTTCCCAATTGTTTTATTATTTATATAAATGTCACTTTTTATTTATTATTTATAGATTAATAGTTATAATTTTACAGAAATGCATAAATTTTAATTAGCAGTGAGTGTCGACTAAAAGTTTATTATTTGGTCAATGTTAAATTGATTGTGTATATAACAACCCTTAAATAATTAATACGTATAGTCAGGTAGTAAATCCTAGGGTCATTTCAGTAATTTCAGAAGTCGAAAAGTGAGGGTTGTTATAATTGGCATCATTTTCAAGTAATATGAAGCTCCGATTAGATGATGATGTTGATACGATGAAGATGATGATGTTAGCAAGTTTCTAAGTTTTGTTGGTATACATCGATACATCTTTTAAGTGTATATAGCCTACATTGATATTTTTCTGAGTATATAGCCTATATTAGAACAAAAATTAAAGTATATAGCCTATTTATGACTTTAACCCTATTGTTAACATAAGGTTGAATACCTTTGACAATAATAGCTAACGATCAAAGTAAACAACCCACTACTCAATGATGATGTAGTTTGTTAACTATTTAATGAGAAAACTTTAGAACATAATGATGATTGTTCTAATTTGTTTTAGTTTCTTAAAGAAACGTGTACAAGAGATAGTGGGTGTCAGGATCTTAAACCCGGAGACCCGATTTGCATTCCACAAAAGGGTCGTGATGAGAACTATGTTGATATATTACAGATCTCATGAGTGTAAAAAGACATGTTTATTTTAACATGTTTTGGTATAACCCATTTGGTTTAAACATGTTTGGTTTACTTATTTATTTTGAAACCTGGTTGTTTTACATTTTGGGTTGAAACCTCTTTGGTTTTACCTAGTTGGTTAATTTAACATGTTTGGTTAAAACAAGTTTGGTTGAAACCTGTCTGGTGTAACAAGTTTGGTTGAAACCTATTTGATTTAACTGTTTGGGGTGAAACATGTTTGGTTTATCTATTTAGGTTGAAACTTGTTTGGTGTAACCTAGTTGTGATCATTGGACTTTATGTGATAGTTCAGTCTATGATCACGTGCGAGAAATGACTTTTTAGTCATTTTGCGTTGTATCTTTTATCATTTGAATGGAATAATGATAATCATGGATGAAATGGATATTTCCTACTATTAAAGTAAAAAGATATATCTTACTATGAAGGTGAAAAGGACATCAATATTGTCTAAGGTTTTCTCTTTATAGTTTGTCATGGAATTTTTTTTATATATAATTGAGCATAAAACTTGAACCCTACATTCGTGGGATTCGGTATTGTTGTTGTTGTTGTTGTGAGTATAAAACTTGAAATGAAATAGGTCTATTTGGTTTTTTCTAAACTTGTATTTGTTAAGCAATTTAACATATTGTTATAAACAGAATACATTTCATTAAAGAGTTTTAACAATGAAATTATGTTCCACTCTTTATAATTGTATTCTAACGGAGAGTCAGAAAAGAATTTGAGATGTATTCCTTTTTAATTTTTGTCATGACAACAATTGAAAGAAAAATTAGCTATGTCATTATATGATTTAGATTATATTTGAATACATTAATTAAAATGTGATTCAAATTTGTATATTGGAAAGCATGTTATTGTAAATAACATGACTTGAGGATATGTCATAATATGAGAAAATTCCATGTGTGAATTTAAGATATGACATTATAATGTAGAGTCTTGCGAGATTCATATATATAGTTGGTAGATGTTTTTACCATTGACTGTCCGATCAAGTGTCGGGAGTACATTATAAATGACATGACAATACTGTGTCAATATTGTAATAAAGGGATTGATTGTATCTATTGGTGGAACTTGAACCCGGATACCCCCTTTGTGAAACACTATATTTCGCCCGTGAATGTATCCTTTATATGATTAATATAGACTCTGGACAAGTCTAAGAAACATTCTTTTGCGGAAGAATTAAAGAACTTTAAAATTCTTTTTCAGGAGAAATAAAGAAACTTCATTTATAAGTGAGATACACTATATGATTATTAAGAAAGTGAGACTGATTGATTAATAAGACACTCATAATGATGTCTTAGTCTCAAGTGGATTTTGTCATGATACAAGGAACGTGATAATTCCTTGTGAGAAAAGGTGTGGAGAATTAGAATGATGCATCTTCTATTCTCAAGCTTTGACCTTAAAGTCTATGGCATGGTAAACTCGGACATGTTAAAAATGATCACCTGCAGAGATCTATTAACATTGAATAATCCAGTGTGGGGAATTTATGCAAAGACAAAATCGGAGTTTCATTCGGTTACATAAGGAATTGATGAAAATGATGATGTGGATTCTTTCCTTAGTATATGGAACGTGATGAAATTAAAATATAATTTAAAATATAAAGATGTTTATCTTTATTATATTATCCTTGATGTCAAATTCGCAACTATAATTAAGAGTTGAAAGTATACTTTTGAGTGCAAAAACTTTGTTAAGTTTTCTAAATTCGACGTCTCTAGGTCAAACCTAGAATATGACTAAGTATTGCTCAAAATGTACGAAAATTTTGGAGCACAAAAGATGTATATCTTATGTGGCGGAATTTGAACGCATCATGTATTAGAATCATATTTGATAAAAATGATTATGCTTGCAATATATATCAAATTACAAGACATGTGGTAGAAGCTTTGAAAGAATAAGCAGTAACCCTAGTTAGTTGCGTAAAATGAACACAATAGCTTGAAAATATGGGGGTGTCTTGTATTTTAATATCAAGAACACGATTCATGATAACGAGTTTAAATGTATCTAATTAGTTGTACTCGATCCGACTTAGCATATGCTGTAAGTACGCTAAGTAAATACACGAATAATCCAAGTACATCTTATTAGAGTTGTATGATTATGTTAGTTTGGTGCATAAGATATACTAGGGATTACGGGTAAAATTATAACAGATATCCGATCAAAGGATACTGTGATGCAAACTGGATATATGATACGAATGATTCCAGAGCGACAAGTGGGTATGTATTCACACTCGGAGGTGCTGATACATCATGGAAATCATTTAAACAAACGGTTATTGCTAGATCCACGATGGAATCAGAATTCATCGCTTTAGATAAAGCCGGTGAAGAAGGAGAATGGCTATGTTAATTCGTTGAGGATATACCAAAATGGCCTAAGCCGGTGTCGGCCATATGTATACATTGTAATAGCCAATCAGTGATTGGTAGAGCTCATATTACAATGTGTAATGGTAAGAATAAACATATGAGACGTAAACATAATAAAGTATGACAACTAATCTCTACATAAATTATCATTATTGACTATGTGAAGTCAAAGGATAATATTACGGATCCGCTGACAAAAGGCTTAAGCAGAGAGTTAGTATATGAGTCGTGCGTGAGAATGGGACTGAAGCCCTTGAAAGGCTAAGTTTATATAAAGGAAATCTTAACTCGGTTGACTGGAGATCCCATGATCCGAGTTCAATAGGACAACCTACTTGTATGAACTGGCGAAGTCACTGTAGGGGAGTTAATTACTAAAGTAGCAACCCCTACACCTTTTAAAGGGAGTTTTTTAATTATGAGTAGACTTCCTAGTCCATTCCTAAAAGTGGCATGTAAGAGGATAAGCCCATGACTTTTAATGATTCAACTGAAATTACCATGCGTGGTTAATCAGTAGCCATTCGGTGGTGAATCACCTATGTGAGAGGGAAGTGGGTCGCTTCAAAGGGTATTGTTGGGGCACAATACTTGATAAACTCTCGCAGAACCAGGCTAATGTTCATGACCATAACGAACATAACTATGAGTACTTGACTTTGTCAGTGAGAGTCTTGTGTGAAACGTATTGTCGCCTACACAAATGGCAGATGAGTTCAAACACATCGCCATCTACTCATAGCCAGTAGACTAAGTGCGTTTCATGAGCGAAGGTTCAAAGGGTAACACCTACCTATCGTATGCAAGATTCAACTGCTAGAAATTTTGTTTGAACATGTATGTATTGAGATCGATTTAAACTCATGTTGGATAATTGACGTGTAAATGTGGTTTACACCAACTTTGGGACTATGTAATTATTAGCGTGTATAATAATGATATGGTTATGTAGTCGGTGGCCAAGGCTACATAACATAACGTTATATATCCAAAATAAATTTTAAATGAATGAGATATCAATGCTCGAGTGCTGTTGAAGTGAGCTATGTTGAATGAGAAGTCTGGTAACTGTTAGTGTGTCAGTTATCAATTTCATTCATGTGGGGGATTGTTGGAAAATTAGTTATGATGTGTGAATTAAAATTGATGTTAAAGAGTAAGTTTGAAGGTTGCAATTATTGTGACTCTTCATATCTTTAACTTGAATAATAATGACATTTTATTGTCATTAAGTCACCATCCTTTTGTTTTCTCCCATGACATATAACAAGAGATGTAGTCTCTAGTTGAAGTAGTAGAAAAAATGGTTCATGAAAAACACATACAAATATACAACTTTACATAAGCTTTTGTAAGTATAGTGTTCATCTTTTGGACAAGCAAAGTGTGTAGCTTATGAAGAACAATATAAACAACTTTTTCAGGCAAGTGTACAAGTCTTGCAGTACTACTGCTTCACCCGTTGTACCCAGGGAAACAGACGTTGTGTAAACGGCAGAACTGTTTTAAGGGAACCGTGTTAAGCACGGGCCTCAGCTTCACTTTGTGAGATGATTCGTATATCAGGTTACATATCCTTTTGACTACATCATTTTCAAGGTATGTGTATTTCATTATAATTAATTTCTTTTTATAATGAATGTATAATTTATATGTTCGGGAATTATTTCCTACACTATGTTCACTCAGACGACTCCCGTCAATAATCTTGAGTGTGGAGATTGATTTAGGTGAGACGTTGACGATTAGTGTTCGCTCTCCGGTTCGGATACCGTGAATAATCCAGTTGGAGATGAGGATCTCTAAGGGGTGGTGTACAACTAATCTGAATGTACTAGACTCAGATATGGATCAAGTGACTGAGTTGATAAGTGAGCAGTGAGGGAATAATTCTAGAAAGAGAGTATCAAGGCTCACTTTTTATGATGTGAGTTAAAATGTGTGTTGTCTTATGAATAACAGTAACATATTTATAGGCAAACACTATGGTTTTTACTGTCCACGGGTCTGAGTATGTTGACATGTCATATCTTATTGGGCTTTGGCCAACATTGAGAGTTAGGTCCAAGCCATTTAATATTGTTTATGCTAGGCTTATGTGGCACACTGATAACGTGTATGTATCCCTATGTGTGGGGCTCACGTGTACTGCAACCATTGTGCTTAGCTTACGTACGAACTCTGCTGCTTGACGGGCTTACGTATGCATACTATGTAACGACCTGACTTTTTCGACTTGCTTTTGTGCTTTGTGCTTTCACGAAACTACGTATTTGTGCGTACTGAGCTATACCATACTCTGGGATCTTACTACATGTGGATTACTTTTGTTTATATGTGAAAACGTGCCTTTAAGTACGTAGGGTACTTAACTTGACCCCGGAAGCCTTTATGACTGTTAGTGCCACTTGACGTTTAGAACGAACTGCGTACTGTGTACACGTTTAACTTTGGTCATAATCGGAATATTATGACTACGAAATACTAATTGTTATTTTATAATAACAATTACTTGGGTTTTTGGATGCTTAATTACGCTTAGTAATTTACTAGAGCACACTAGTTGGTCTTGTTGGACTTTCTACCTTGTTGGACCTTAGCCCACCCTACACTAGCTAGTGGACTATTTAATTAGCCCAATTATAATAAGTTAGTGACCCATAATAATGAAAGACAAATGCCCATTTATTAGAGGGAACATACTAGCATTTTTGTTAAGCATTATCCTTAATGTTGCATGAGATCCTAACATAAGCACCAACTTTAGACAACCATTAACCAAAAAGCAAAAAGATGTCCCCCTTGTCCCCTCCCAAACCCCACGGCTTAAACACCTCACCACCACCTCACTTCCTATAAATACCAAGCTTATCTCATTCATTTCACACTTGATTTCATTTACAAATTACACACACTTACTCTCTAATTTTCTCTCTAGTCTTTCTCACTCTAAAAAGTGTAAGTTTTAAATTTTTCTTTCTCTTCTTCTCCTCTTCTCATCCACGACATCATCATCATCATTTAATGGATCTAGCTTTTAGCTTTTGATCTTGTTATATCTTGTAGATTCAAACTTGGGTTTGAATCCTTCAAGAACATGAAAGATTCAAGCTTTCTAGCTTTGAATCTTCATTTACTTGTTAGATCTAGCTTGTGATTTCTTTGTTTTGTTATAAAGATCAAAACTTGTGTTTATGATCTTCATGTATCTTAAAGATCCAAGCTTTATGCTTCAAGATCTTCAATAACACTAAAGATCCAAGCTTTCTAGCTTAGGGTTTCATTATTATGTTAAAGATCTTAGCTTTTTAGCTTTGGTCTCATTACTTTCATTATTTTGTTAAAGATCTTAGCTTTCTAGCTTATGGTCTCATTAATCTTGTAAAGATCCAAGCTTTCTAGCTTAAGGTTTTCTTAGTACTTGAGATCTAAGTTATTATTGTAGATCTCACTTACTTGGAACCTTTTTGTGTTTGTTGTGATGATAAAGATCAAGTCTTCATCACCACATATGATGAAGATGCATAAACTTGTGTAAAATGGACAAAGGTTGAAGCTTTATTGGATCTATGCAATAAAGAGGCAATCTTGATGTTCAAAACTTGTAGAATGATAGATTTTACTCTTAGTTGTGTATTTATGGTTGAACCTTGGTCAAAGTGATGCTAAAACATCAAAGAGTTGTACACTTGAAGCTTACAAGCATCAAGGATGAGAACCGTGATGAGCATCAAGCACCAAGAACCTCACCGGAGCAATTGTTTGCTGTTTTTCGGGGTCTGGTCAGACTCTTGGGCTTCTGTAAAATTGATTTTCAGATAGTTCGTTTCGAGTAGATGACTTTTCATTTAGGCCTCGACTTAATCCGATATACGGTTTAGGATTTATAGCCTTCCGAAAGTCACTACGCCTTTGTAACGTTGTGCTGAAATTTCTGACCTACTCGCATTTAAACCGTCGCCACGGTCAAACGAAGATGAGTTAGGTTCTAAAAATTGGTCAGCGGTTAGAGGACTCACATACGGAGCCATTTCCATTGACTACGCATCTTTTTGATTTGTATAGAGGTCGTAACAGATGTCCGAATTCAGCCTTTTGTTTCGATCTCTATTCTTGTTAAACTTACCTTAGTGTTGATGAATGATGATGATAATGATGATGTTGATGATGACATTTAAACTTAATTTATTCACTTTTAACCCTTTTGGGACAACATACTGACCTAGTGACCTTTGACTTAGGTTGACTACCTTTCGGACCGACTTACTACCTGCATACGTTTCACATCGACTTTTACTGCTTATTCACTGTGAGTTATAGCATCCCTTTATTACTTTTTACTATTTTTGGGACTGAGAATACATGCGCTTTTTATGTTTTACATACTAGACACGAGTACTTAAACATTACATATGTGTGGGTGATATAACGGCACAAAGATTCCCCTTAGCTCAGTAACGTTTAATCATTGGTTTCCTAACAGTGAACGCGAATATTAGATATGGATCCATAGGGTTTGACAACCCCACTCGGGCTAGTAGCGCTAGCATTCAACGGGTGTTTAATACTTCGAGGACAAACACACTCGCCAAGTGCACTTTTAGGGGGTGATATACATACGTTAAGTCTGGTTACCGGGTGCCCACGGTTAAGCACATACTTTTCATACTGATTTAAACTGCTGATTGAAGCACTGAAATCTCGTGGTCTACATTACTTTACTGATTACAAACTATAGCTCACCAACATTCGTGTTGACTTTTAAGCGTGTATTTCTCAGGTGCTTAGACGATGTTGCTTCCGCTGTTAGACTTGCTGTTATGGACCTGCTGTGTTAGATTTCCACCGCATTACTTAGAGATGTCTCAATCATGGAACTTTTCTTTTGCATTCGTAACTTATGTTATTTTCAAACAATGACTTTGTAACGACCTTCGTGTCACGTTATCTTTTGTAAAACGCTATCTTTTATGAATGCAAAACTGGTTTTCAAACAGCATATAGTGTTTGACCTTGTAATGATCCTGTTGTTGATGAACCGTACACGATGGTTTTGTACGGGGCGTCATATACTGCCAGTTGCCGGTCTTGCGTATACACACTACTGGGTGCGGGCCACGTGTTCTCCTTGTCAGGTGTCGGGCTTGCATTCATACACTTCCTACAAAAGTGACCGTGTGATGGGTCACAGGTGACGGATTTGATCTTACAAACTTTTTGGATGATAACGTTAGGTATACATCATCCAGATCCCATCTGCCGTGAGTACCATTCTTAAGTATTTGTCTTGATTTTACGGTTAACATATAGGGGTATGCGTTACACGTATCATTAAGTTCCCCCAGTTCGGTAGTGGTAGCTTGCGAAATGTGGTACTGTCGAATTAAAATCATTGATGTAGCCCATATGTATATGATTGGACCCACATACAATGCTCTGACCCTTGATTTGACTTGTATCACTCTAATGATGGCTTCATCATGCAATACGTCTCTTCAGTTTTCCCTACCAGGTTGTCTCGACTCCAAGGTGCTTGATACGCTATCTTCGCCTTACACGTGTACGCCTATGATTAAGGCTCACTCAGCCCGTTACCAAGTTCTTTTATAAATACCGTTATGGTGTTTTGTTTTTTTCTTTTTTCTTTTTCTCAAAATATTCTCTGCTTTTTGCCCTCATTCGTTTCCTTTTTTGTACTTTAGCGTTTCGTTCATATTCGTATATTATGGTTGACAATAATGTCGGGAAAATGTCTTCGTCTGTTACTCGCTCGGATCATTGTAACGACCCAACCCTCGTTATACCAAAATACGACCCAAAAAAACAAAATTTGTTTCAATACATCTGGATGGCGTCCAGCTGTGAAGGCCAGGACGGCGTCCAGGCTTTTGGGACGACGTCCCAATGAACTACCAAAGACTGATCCCCGTGCTCAACTTACATGAGCGGAAAACCCGCTTTCCGACACCTTTGGACGAAACCCTTTTTACAACATGTTAACATAATTAAACTAAGAAGTTTCCACTATAAAACCAAGTTTTACAACATCGGGCCCACATCGGCCGTTTTACGAGTTTCGTTCAAAAATACAAGTTCGACCATAAGAGTTTAAGTTCCAAACGACACCTGGAGCATGGTGTTTAGGGTTAAACTACCCACATCTTGGCCCAACTTCAAAAGCTAAACATTCCAAATGCGTCCCCTATCAAAATTAAGCGGGAGGCCACTTGTGACGATCGCTCCAAATCCATATGGACGAACACGTCATTCATTGATTTCATTGCGAGGTATTTGACCTCTATGTGATACATTTTGTAACATTGTATTCGTTTGAAAAGGTATTTCATAAATGAATATATAAATTCCAGGTTTTTAACATCTGATGATTCCTACGTATAGACAATCACCATTTAAATGGTTTACAATAATACATCTGTTGACAATACAGTCAAAATAAGATACATGGTAATGGTTTGGTGAATGCAAATTTCTTGTATATAGCATGTATGACTCCAAGCACATATCTTGTATCACGTATAAGCAAACAGCGGAAGACTTCTAGAAACCTGAGAATAAACATGCTTCAAGTGTCAACACAAAGGTTGGTGAGTTCATAGTTTTAATATTACACATAATCCGTATATCAATGTGGATTACAAAAGTTCAGTTGTTTTATTCAAAACGTTTATCAATAGGTTTTACATAAAAGGTGGATCACAAGATTTCAGTTGTTTCATTCGAAACGTTTATCAATCGGTTTTACATAAAAGGTGGATCACAAGATTTCAGTTGTTTCATTCGAAACGTTTATCAATAGGTTCTACAAAATTGAGCACCCTGGTAACTAAACTTTAATGTTTATATAATTTGTACCCTTTGTATAATCATCTTAATAATATACGCAAACCAACGTGTACGCTTCTCAAATAGCATACGTCCGTTAAAAGGCTAGCGCTCTAGCTCGGACGGGGATATCAAGCCCTATGGATCCATATACAACTACTCGCGCCCACCAGTTCTTATAACCGGTAGTTACTAGTTACCAAAGCTAAGGGATTTTCGGTTCAAACTCAGTGTAGAATTTAGTATGTACTTGTATCCATTGCGTTTAAAAATAAAGTGCATGTATTCTCAGCCCAAAAATATATATTGCAAAAGCAATTAAAAAGGGAGCAAATGAAACTCACGCATATAAATATTGTATATCGGTTAATAAAGCATTTGCATGTATTCTCAGCCCAAAAATGTAGAGAGTAAAAGGGATCTCATGAAACTCACAGTTAAATATTGATATACAATATTGTAGGAAAGCATGTAGACGCATCGGAGATAATAAACACGAGGTTTGATTCACAAAAATACCCCCGAACATTACCCATAACCTCCTTGGCAATAACCCATATTTTCCTTAGCTCTAGCTCGCTCGGAAACTCGTTTTGAAAATTACTTGGACAGTACTCCGTCGCAATATTTTATGTACATTATTATTTTTGTATCGCAAAAATAATAATACTAATAATAAGATTAATAAGATTAATAATAATCTTAATAATAATAATAATAATAATAATAATAATAATAATAATAATAATAATAATAATAATAAATATTATACGGAGTAATATATATTTGTGTATGTGTGTTTGATTTTTCATTCGAGCAAAACACCTGAATTTATAGTACCTGGCCTGGAATCTGGAGTCATGCGACTCGCATGGAAATGGCCTTCTGGCCATGCGACTCGCATGAGGACCAGGGACAGCTCACATATGCTTTGTAATTTAGCTCGTCGACATAATTAAATATTAATATAATATATATAATTTAAATAATTAATTATATATTATATTAAATTCACGTGCATAGTTGACTTGTAATTTTTGTTCCGATAAGTCGTACGTCATCACTCGACTTATGTCCCGGTTCTGGTTTTTCGAATGTCCTTTCGTACGCTGAGAAAACTTGCATTTTACGTTTCGTGACACGTACCTTTGTCAAGATATAGCCTTAAGTTATCCATAAACTATACCACTCATAGTATATCTTAAACTTTCGAGTATTTTGGTCATTTACTTCTATAAATCATCGTCTCGTTATTTGTTAAAAATACATTTTAAAATAGTGTTTTACTGTAGCAAAGTTACTGTAGCAATTCACTGTAGCAATTCACTGTAGCAAATAGTGATTTTCGAAAACACTGTAGCATTTTGAGTAATGTGGCAATTTGAAAACACTGTAGCAAATTAGTGTTTAACTGGTTCATCTTAAACGCTTTAGTTAACTTATCTAAATATCAATTGAATCAATAAACGAATGTTACTATCGTTTATTATATATATGTATATATCTTTTTAATATACATAAATCAGTTTTTAAATACACATTGGACGTTATTTATAAATAAATTTTAATAATAAATATTTCAACTTATCATATACATTCAAATAGATATTTAAACCAATAAGTTTAATGTACGGTATCAAACAATTAATACATTGTTACCTTTTCATGTTATAGTATATATGTATCTTTTTACATATAATTGTTCGCGAATCGTCGAAAACAACCGAAGGTATTTAAATATATAAAAGTAATTCAAAAATTTTGAGATTCAGTTTTACAGACTTTGCTTATCGTGTCGGAAATGTTTATCATACAAAGATTAAGTTTAAATTTAGTCGAAATTTCTGGGTCATCACACCACTAATCCAACCGAACACCCTTACCCTTGTCCACGCTGGAACCTAAAAAGAGTAAACAACGAGAGGTAAGCAAAACGCTTAGTGAATGCAATAATTATACATATACATATATAACTTACTTACTTGCAACACTCACCCCAATTCCGCATACATACTAGCAATATAATTAGCATACCCACATAATGTATAACGCTAAGTCCCCGATAACGCATGCTAGTGTAACAATAGCATATAACAAAAGCAATATAATATAATATGCTACGCCACAATACACAAACATTGATGTTCACAACATCTAATAGTATTCGAATTCCAAGGCTAGCCCAACGAATGGTATCGTCAACATCGAACTTAATTCCCATTCGTCCTAACAAATGTGGTATCGTCAACATCGAACTTAAACCCACATATGAGGTATCGTCAACATCGAACTTAAACCCTCATCGAATTTCACTACAATAGCGGTATGGCTTCGTCAACATCGAACTTTAAATCCATACATGAGGTATCATCAACACCGAACTTAAACCCTCATCAAAATGAACCAACAATATACTCTAGGATATGGTATTGTCAACATCGAACTGTAACCCATACCCCACAAGCAAATAAATCATATACATACATATATAATTATTCCACTCACCTTAATGATTTGGTGACGATTTTATACTTCCGAATGCTTCAAAGCCGAGTACCTAATACAATAAGTACTCAATCAACACACACACTAGTTGGACTAATCACCAACAACTTACTCATGTGCATTTAATGACTTAAATGCATTAAATGCCCATTTACATCAAAACCGACCATTTAAGGTCAAGACCATCATAAATCACTAAAAGCTAGTGATTAAGGTCCAACCACACTAACTAATACACATTTAGGGTATTTCATACCCTTCTTTCCCACTAGGTCAATCATTACTCATTTGACCATTTTAAAGCCAACACACCCATTTCGGGTCATCCACTAACCCACATAACACCCATTCATTTAATAACTAGGTGTGCTAGTAAGTAACTAACCAATTATGACTCATAAACTCATTTATCATTTCAAAACCCTAGGTTAACAATTCTTGAGTCCTCATGACTCGATCTTACCCAAGAATACCCAAAATCACCAAATATGGGTTTTATGTTCTTCATTTACCCAAACCCTAACCCATACATAAATCAAAGTAAGGAAATCCAAGTTAGAACATACCACTATAACCAAAACGTAGCTAGAGAGGAGATGAACAACTTTATAACTCGAGCTAAGACCCAAAACTAGCTCCTTCTTCTTTTGCTTGAGCTTTCTCACACAAGGATCTCACTCTCTCTCTCTAAACTTGAAGTGGAAGAGGATAAGGTAGATAAAAGTGAAGTAAAAGCACCCACCAACTGACCCTTGGAGCCTTAAAGTCGTTCCCCAAGTGAAATTACCAAGATACCCCTTTAAAATATCTAAAAACAAGACAGCAGGCCCGCCAGTACATCTGGACGGCGTCCAAATTACTGGACGGCGTCCAGCTCTTCACAATGGGATGGCGTCCCACCATTTTGGACGTTGTCCCGATCAACAGGAAAGTCAGGATCTTACAACTCTCCCCCACTTGAACCGGATTGCGTCCTCGCAATCCAAGCCGCATGACAAGAGGGAAGATACACCAACACAAACTCTTCGGGCTCCCAAGTAAACTCGAAACCTTTACTACGACGCCATTGAACCTTATAAGTTCTCACCTCTTTATTCCTAAACCTTTTCACCTTTTCGTCGAGTATTGCAATCGGCTCCTCAATATACTCTAACTTATTGTTTAACTCAATTTCGTCTAGTGGCATCCACGAAGAATCATCCGCAAGACACTTACGGAGATGGGAAACATGAAATGTATTATGGATCCCCGCAAGCTCTTCGGGTAATTCCAAACGATACGCAACTTCGCCAATATGAGCCAAAATCTTAAATGGCCCAATAAACCGAGGAGCTAACTTTCCCCGTTTTCAAAACCGAATAATACCCTTCCATGGTAAAACCTTAAGCATCACCATATCACCTTCTTGGAACTCAATCAATCGTCTACGTTTGTCGGCATACGAATTTTGTCTATCTTGAGCCACTTTCAAATGAGTCCTAATCATATCAATTTTTCTATTCGTCTCTAAGACCAAATCGGTGCTCCCGATTTCTCTTTGACCCACTTCACCCCAACAAATTGGAGTTCGATACCTACGCCCATAAAGCATCTCATAAGGTGGCATCCCGATACTAGTATGATAACTATTATTGTACGAGAATTCCACCAATGGTAAGTGCTCATCCCAACCATCGTCGAAATCAATAATGCACGCCCGTAACATATCCTCCAATGTTTGATTCGTACGTTCAGTTTGACCGTCCGTTTGAGGATGGTACGCCGTGCTCATTCTCAATTGTGTACCCATATCTTCATGAAACTTATTCCAAAACTGAGATGTGAAACGAGTATCTCGATCCGAAATAATAGATATAGGAACCCCGTGTCTCGATATCACCTCCTTGATAAATATTTTAGCCAAAGTCTCCGATTATATCGTTTCCCGAATGTGAAGAAACAAGGCACTTTTCGTCAACCGATCAACTATCACCCAAATCGAATCAAATTGGGTTCTCGCCGTCTTGGGTAGCTTTGTAATGAAGTCCGTGGTAATGTACTCCCATTTCCATTTCGGGACTTCCAACGGTTGTAACTTACCATACGGCTTTTGGTGCTCGGCCTTAACTTGCAAACATGTGATACATTGTTCAACATACTTTATAACATCACGTTTCAGTCTTTACCACATGTCTATTGTTCCTGGTGGCGGCTGGTTTTCCTTTGACCATCGAACCTATACTCGCTTTACTGAAAAATCAAACGCAACCCTTCATGATTGGAAGGGACGTTCTTTTTTGTTGAGGAGGCTGTGATCCCTACCGCCTTTGCACGTGTGCGCGAGCGGACTAGCGGTCTAGCGCTCCGCGACATAAAGTCTGGAAAATCCCCCCCCCACTCTCTCCTGCCGAGAAGTAGGTCCTTGAGGGGGTAAAAGTTTGAAATTTGGGTAGCGCATATTTCCTGAGGTTGTTCTTGATCTTGGTGGTATCAACAACGAGTTTTTGGTTCGGGGTTCTGTTTCTGTGATTGCTGATCATGGCCATGGTATGAATATACTTTCTTCTTGTGTTCCTTAATTTGTTGTCGTAGCTAAAATATTTTTGCTCTTTATTTTGCATTAATGAGTATACACGCTTGTCTGGTTGTTGATGACCTGTATGGCCTTAATTCTGACGAGGTTGTCGCGCTAGCGGGCAGTGGTAGAATTGCCATTGCTGTCGTTGACCTTGAGGCTGCAGCTGACGATGTTGTGACTGTTGCTGCTCATGGTTCTGGTGTTGTTGATAACGGTTCCACTGATGATGATGATGCCCTAATCGGTACAATTCTCGTGCCAGAACGTGATGTCAAGTGTTAGCGTCTAGCTGTTGGTGATCCCTCCATTAGGGTGAGGACTAACCATACGTTTCGTACCTTTTACTTCTTATGTCCATGGGTTGTGTAGCTTTTAATTTTATCTTTCCTTGTGTAGGTATCGACCTTGGTTCAGGCAATGATTCGAGGGCGATCATGATGGTCTTGTACGTTCTCTGGGAGCCGTCTCTTGACGGGGAAAAGCATGATCTCTACCTTTCCCGGGATTCGTCCCCCGTTAATTATCGTATTCCCGCTGTGGAGTGTCATCTTTCATATATGCTAGCTTTCGTATCTATTTTGGAATACTTATAGAGAGAGTATCAATTCTCACTTGTTTTTATGTGACTTATCATGCGTGCTATTTTGGAAATAACAATAGCATATTTATAGGCAAACAATAGAGTTTGTGTTGTACATGGGCCTGACTATGCTGACGTGCCATTCCTTATCGGGCTTTAACCAATATTGGTAGTTGGGCCCAAGCCATTTAATATTGTTTGTGTTAGGCTTATGTGGCACACTGATGACACGTGTGCGTACTGCTATGCGTGGGGCTCACGTGTACTACATCCATTGTGCTGAGCTTACGTACGAACACTGCTGGTTGACGGGCTCATGTGTGCATACTGTCGGTTGACGGGCTTGCGTATACACACTGTTGGGTTACGGGCATACGTGTACTCCTGGCCAGGTGTCGGGCTTACATTTGTACACTGCCTTCGTCCGTGACCGTGTTATGGATCACGGGTGACGTATCGTGTCTTAGAACGGTTTGGATGATGATGTTAGGCATACGTCTTTCGGCTCCCGTCTGCCGTGAGTACCATTCTTGAACATTTTCCATGATTTTACGGTTAACAGATAGGAGTATCCGCTACGTGTATCATTACATCACATTTATAAGTTTGTTTTGAAAAAGCAGATTTTTTTAGGCGTTTTTGCAGTTTACCGTCTTTTTAGAGATTTGAGTGGTTGAAATTGTAATTTTTAGAAGTTTAGACTTTTTTTGAAAAATAGAGATTTTGTTTGTCAAAGTAGTTTTTTTTTTTCTTTTTTTTTTTTTGGCCAAATAACGATAACTATATAAATATTCTTAATCTCGGAAAGAGACAAGAAAACCAAGAATACAAAAGAAAAACGTTAACTAGGCTCGAAAACAGAAAACAAGGATCTACAAAGAGATCGACCTAGCGCTAACTAAAACCGAGTCTCGCTTACAACCTAAACAAGCAAGAAGACATACATAAAAAAGGATCGACCCGTACACAAAATAACCAACGGTCTAAACACTTCAAAAACAAAACCAATCAAACACCATTGTCGTTTTTAACTCCACCATCCACATTAGCTTTGAAAGTAAAGGTTGACTCGATTCCAATTTCATCACCAATGGACCATCCCGCCACTTGAGAGTTCAAACCACCGTTCCTATATTCGTCGAAAAAACCTCCTTCACATCCCGACGCCGCACCTATATACTTCCACTTCACCGTCCCGTCGTTTTGCGTGTCTTTGGACTTTCTTTGAATCGCTAGACACACTTCATCATCGTCACTACCATCCTGCAAACAAAAGGCACTATCTTTGTCAAACTTTTTCTTTACCTTACCTTTCATCTTTAATGCACTTTTAGACCTGACATTCTTCATCCCGTTGTTACGAAATCTGCTAGCATGAAAGTAGTAGTTATACTCATTAAACCAGAAACATTCAAGTATCTCTAGAATCTCATAAAATATTTATTCAACTTTAGCCACTTGGTGCCAAACACACCATAAAACCATAATATTATCAAAAAAAAAAAAAAAAAAAAAAAAAAAAAATTATATATATATATATATATATATATATATATATATATATATATATATATATATATATATATATATATATATATATATATATATATATATTTAAACAAACAATTAGAGGACTACCCCATTCTATTCTGTTTACAATATATAAAAATGATTATATAGTCAATTAGTCATGGACTGCTAGTATGTATTACTACAAAATCTGCATACTATTATATATTCTATGTTTTTTTAAAATGGCGGTATTAAAATCACTGACATGGGTTTGTCATTCACCGTTCATATCTAAAGTCATGGGGTCAAGCTCACTTCCAACACCCGTTAGGGGAAAATACCAAAATATTGAACTTTGCTAGATATGAGTAGTCACGGGTCATGCTCACTTCCGACACCCGTTACAAGGATATAACAAAATATTGAACTTTGCTAGATATGAGTAGAACAAATTATTTGTAAAAAAAAAAAAGAAAAAAAAAAAAGAAAAAACTCCTATAGGACTTCATAACCAGTTGCAAAGCAAACTGCAGTATGAAATCCTCAGTTAAGTCTCGAACTCAAGACCTCAGACACTCAAGAAATGGCGGTAACCACTCGGCTAAATGAAGGTGATTATAACGATATACGGAGTATATGTTAAAAAGTGTCTTATATGAAAATTAATATTAAAAAAAACTTAATTTTTGTTTAGAGATTATTTTAGGTAGATTAAAAATATATAAATTGTTGAATGTTAGCTAACTATGTCCTTTTAAGTATAATTTATATTATGTTGGTACGATTTTTCAACCACCCAAAATGTCATAATGTATACTTTAGTACCAAAAATATCAGAATGTGTCTAGAGAAAGTTTCAATAAGTCAATATGACCAAAGATCTTTTGACAAGGTTCTAAAAGCCGTTACTCAGAATTAATCGGTGAATACTAGACAGGTCCGGAAGGCTATTAACTTGCTTTAACTTTGATCAATTTTGAATGATTTTTAACCAAATTTAATCAATTTTCAAGTAATCTAATTTTGATTGGAAAAATTAAACTTCAGCTAAATAAATTCAACTTCGAAGTTCGACCGACTAAATTTAACTTTTAGTCCATTTTGACTCGTTTACCTACTATGACCGCTGTCAATCGACTTTAACCGACGTTAAGTATATAGTAGTTTATGTACATATATAAACAAGAGGGTAGTAAATTTTAGTTATTGTTAATTCTGCTTAGATGCTGATTAACAGAATTAGTTAGTTAAGCCCAAGCCAATTCCAGTGGTGGGGTCTGATATAATTGGGGAGGCGTACAGGGGTAATACAGCTCCTAATTTGGGAAATTTTCACCGATCGAAATCAAAGAAACATAAAGGAGACAAAGCTCAAATTTCGGTGTCGATGGATTCCAATAATCGAAAAGCGAGATCTTTGGCCACATATAATAACCGTTCTCTAGATTCAATATGGAAAAAAGCGGCCAGGTGGCATGTTTCTTCAAGAATTTTACACTTGAAAAACCTCGCTAGGAAAATTCATCTGCTAAAGAAGAAAAGAAGACTGTTCCCACAGTCTAAGTCTCAATCGAGGTCCAAGAACAGCAATTCCAATAATGGAAGACGAGGAGGTAAAGCTGATTCTATTCGTACGAGGCAAGTCTCAGGCAATTGAAAAAATTCCCAGCATAATGTAGCGAAGACATGGTTAATCACCAAGGATTTGGAGAATTACTGGGTATGCAATGGGGAGGGCAGAAGCACTGAGAAGCCTTTTTCGTTTTCGGTTAGTATTGTTTTCTATGATAATTCTCTCTGTCAATATTCGAGGTTTGAAAAAGAAAGGGATGGTGGGGTGGCTCCACAGTCTTTGTGCTACACATCATCCATATATTTTAGCTTTGCAAGAAACAATGTGTGAGGAGATTGCAGACAGATTTGTCGAGTTTTTATGGGGGTCCCCTAATTTTAGATATATTCAGAAATCTGCAAATGGAAGATCGGGGGGGGGGGGTTAGTCACGATTTGGGACCCCAATTTATTTCAAGTAAACCAAACTGTAGAGGGTGAATTTTTTCTTGCTGTGAAGGGTAAAATAAAAGGGGATTCACAAGACACAATTGTTGTGAATGTCTACGAGCCGCACGAAGATATTAAAAAGCGTCTTTTCCTAGAAAGTTTGGAGAATCTGATGAATTATGACAATGAGAGTTGGGTGCTTTGTGGGGATTTTAACGAAGTGAGAAATATTGATGAAAGGAAGAACTGTGAATTCAATCTTCGTAGGGCTAATCGTTTTAATAACTTTATTGCTAACTCAGGTTTATTAGAAGTCCCCTTGATAGGGAAAAAATTCACAAGAATCTGTGATAACGGGAAGAAATTTAGTAAATTAGATAGGTTTCTGGTATCTAATTCGGTCATAAATAGATGGCCTGAATTGTTGGTTATGGTTTTGGACAGGAAACTGTCAGACCACTGCCCTCTACTTCTGAGATCCAAGGCCTTGGATTACGGGCCTAAGCCGGTAAAAATATTCGACTCCTGGTTAAATCACCCGGGTGCAGCTGATATAGTTTCAGAAGCGTGGAATGGTCAGTTTAACTCTAGAAGACCTGACATAGTTTTTCAGTTAAAGCTGAAAAATGTAAAGATGGCACTCAAGAATTGGAGTAAATTGCAATTCGGTGAACTTGATTCTGAATTAGAAAGTGCGAAAACCGAAGCTTGTAATTGGGAACAGATTGCTAATGACAGGGATATCGATGAAAGTGAGAGGGTAAAATGGCTGGAAGCAAGACGACGGTGGTTGGAAAAGGATAGAATAAAGGCTTGCATGTTAAAGCAAAAATCAAGGATTAAATGGGCCACCGAGGGGGAGGAAAATTCTAAGTACTTTCACTCACTGATCAAGCGGAGAAACAACAAAAATTCTATCTGAGGCCTTCACAACAATGGTTCATGGGAAGAAGATCCGGGAATGGTCAAGAATGAGGTTCGTAATTTTTTTCAGAAATTTTTCCAAGAAACTGAATGGGAACGGCCTGCTTTGCCAAACCGTCGAGATAATTTTCTGACGCTTGATCAAGCAAACCTTCTGGAAAACAGATTCGATGAAGGTGAGATTTGGGATGCGGTTAAGGGGTGTGTTGGGTCAAAAGCCCTGGGACCCGATGGTTTCAATTTCAAGTTTTTCAAAAAATTTTGGAATGTAATCAAACAGGATCTTCTTAACGCGATTGACTGGTTTTGGACAAGGGAGAAATCTCGAACGGGTGTAATGCTTCTTTTCTGACTTTGATCCCGAAGTGCACTGATCCGATCGAGCTTAGAGATTATCGACCGATAAGTCTATTAAATAGCTACTATAAGATAATTGCTAATTTGCTAGCTAATAGACTTCGGAAGGTATTACCTCGTCTAATAAGTAATGAACAAAGTGCATTTCTCTCAGAGCGGTCCATTCTAGATGGGATACTTGTGCTAAATGAAAGTGTAAGTGATCTTAAAAGGAATAGAAATAGAAGCTTCATTTTCAAAGCGGACTTCGCCAAGGCTTTCGACAGCGTGAATTGGAATTATCTACTTTCTATGCTGTGCCGTTTAGTGTTTGGGCAAAAATGGATTAAGTGGATCGAAGCGTGTCTTAAATCCGCAACTATCTCCATTCTAGTAAATGGGGCACCAACCGAAGAATTCAATCTACAACGTGGCATTAGACAAGGTGACCCTCTTTCTCCGTTCCTTTTCATTATAGCTAGTGACGGTTTGAAGGTGCTCGTTCAAGAAGCTTTAGATAAGAGTCTTTTTTCGGGGGTTAAGGTAGGGAAAGATAAGATTCCGTTATCACTACTCCAATATGCGGACGATACAATTTTTATCGGTGAGTGGTCCAAAAGGAACATTAGTAATTGCATGGAACTCTTACTTTGCTTCGAAGACGTGTCGGGTTTGAAAATTAACTTTGATAAAAGCAGCCTTTATGGAATTAATGTGACGATGGAGGATACAGAATCTATGGCGACTCTTTTCAAATGTAAATCCGGTAAACTTCCATTCACTTATCTTGGGCTACCGGTTGGGGCAAAAATGAATAATATTAACGATTGGGAACCGGTGATTAAAAAGTTTCATAAGCGCTTTTCGGATTGGAAATCAAGAATGGTATCATTCGGGGGGCGTTTGACACTCATCAAGTCGATCCTAAATAGTTTACCGTTGTACTTTTTCTCTAGCTTTCGTGCTCCGGGATGCGTCCTCAATTTGCTCGAAGGTTTGCGTCGTAACTTCTTTTGGGGCGGGTCAGGGGAGGGACATAAAATGGATTGGGTTAAATGGAATGATATTTTACTTCCATACGGGGAGGGTGGGTTGAATATCGGATCTCTAAAAGCAAAAAAATTGGGCTCTCTTGGGTAAATGGTGGTGGAGGTTTCGTACCGAAACCAAATCATTTTGGGTTAAAATAATTCAAAGTATATACGGGCGGGAGGGTGGGTTGGGGGTATCTTCGAATATTCGGGTTGGGAATGGTTACTCTCCTTGGAAAGATGTTATCAAAATTGGTAAAGATATGTTCAAAAAAGATATAACTTGAATAACTCATTTCTAAGGAATATTGGTGATGGTAGTGATGTTCTTTTTTGGGATGAACTTTGGGTTGGGGATCAATGTTTTAAAACTAAATTCCCGAGACTTTATCATTTGGAGCTAGAAAAGGATGCAAAGGTGAGTGACAGGGTATCTTGGATCAATGGGGAGATTTCTTTCACGTGGAATTGGAGCAGAAACCTTATCGGCAGGAACTTGGACGATCTTGTACACCTTCAGGATTGTGCTGCGGGTCAGTTTCAAAGGTCAGATGCAAGGGTAGGATGGATTTGGTCGGATGGGGAAGATGGTAACTTTCACACTAAAACTTTATCTAACATTCTAAATATTCAACTTTGTGACATACCTGGGGATGCAAGGGAAACCGAAACCAACCCATTGTTACCTCAGTCCCTGGGAATTTTCAACTGGCGGGTTAGAAGAAGACGGTTACCGGTTAGGTATGAACTCGACAAGCGGGGTATAGATTTACATACGATAAGGTGCCCCCTATGTGATGAGGATATTGAATCAATCGATCACGCCATTGTAAGATGCAAATATGCTATGGAGGTTTGGGATCGTATACACCGTTGGTGGGGTTTTGGGGGTCGCATGCTCTTAAGTGTTGATGATTTATTTAATGGGTACGACAATATTGCAAGTGGAGAAAAAACGAAATCCTTATGGCAAGCGGTAACGTGGGTAACCGGGTATTTAATTTGGAAGAACCGAAACCAAAAGGTTTTTCACAACGTGACGCGCTCAAGGGATACATTAGTTAACGACATCCAAATCAAGAGTTTCGAGTGGATTTCAAAGAGAGGTAAAAAGCTAAGTATCGAATGGCACCAATGGTTGATAAATCCATCTTCTTGCGGTAATTCTCGGTTAGGCATTGGTTAATGTTCGAGTAGGTTCTTGTATATAGGAGGTTTAGTGAGATTTTGGTCAAAACACCCCTGTAACTATTCGTGATCTTTCTGTGTAATGGAGGCATCCATTGTATGCTCTGTACATGTTGTGAATTGAATAAAAATTTTCTGGCTTTGCAAAAAAAAAAAAAAAAAAAAAAAAAAAAAAAAAAAATTTAGTTAGTTACATCGTTATTGTATATCTGCTACATGCTGCAATCATTTTTTGCTTAATAAAATATACTACCAAATTCATTCGCTTCCGTTCACGGACTTTTACCGACTTGGGCTTAATCGAGTTACCCCGAAACAACTTATACAAACACAGTTTGACACATAAACCACATACTTATATGTAATAATAAATCGTACAATATATATGATGATACAAACAGTTTCAAATGTAACACACGTTTTAGCACATCAATAATTACTTCATATAAAGAATTTCATAATCATCATAATCATATTGATAATGAACCTTTACCACACCACGTTCTCACCAGAAAAAACTACGAGTACAATATTTATAAGTTGTACACTGTGTATCAAATAATAGTCACAAGTGTACACGTACAAGGTAAGTAGTGAAGTACAATGGTGCGCGCTTCAATTAGTAGTACCGTACCACACACCACTAGTTTCTTCTTAATTAAGTTATTGTAGTCCCACATTTACCCTCGTCATTCTACATGTTACATCACATCACATAATAAAGAAACCAAAACCAGAAAGAAAAAAAAACCAAAAAAAATATTATAGAACAGTAAAAATCACAAAACTAATAAACCTTTTTTCACAAATTTGATTCTTAATTTTTTTTCTAGCGATATTTAAATTTAATCTCCCTAGTTTTTTTTTTAATTAATAGGGAAAAAAGAAATTAGGCAGCAGCAACTGCATCAGAATGTAAAGGGTAATTTGGGGAAGAATTATTTTTGGATTTCTCACGCTCTTCTTTTTTTCTAAATGCTTTAATGGATGCAGACAAACTTCGTTTCTTTTCTTTGGATTCATCAAGCTCAATTTGTTGTGATCGACACTCTTCGGTACAAAATGGGGTGTCCCCTCTGCAAATTTGCCAAAACACCCCTATCAGATTTTAGGTTACTAAATACCTTGTGATTAAATTAAAATCCTTATTTAATATATACAAAAATACAAAAATACAAAACTTAAATAATTGTAACATTTTAGAAATTTATTTTTGATCACGATTACATTATCAGGGGAAAAAATTATGTACGTAAATAAATATCAATTGGCTTGTAACAATACTAAAATTCTAGTTAAAGTACAAATAAATCTACCATAATGTCAATTTTTACCTTTAATGTTATTTTACAAATATATGTATAATTATCAATTATACGCCTAATTATCATTTACCATATTTTTAAACATATTTAAATTTGAAATAAATTCGATGAGTAATGAGAATAAATAAATAGAAGAAAAGAAAATAAAAGTACCTGTACATGAAGATGTCTCTGTTAGAACCAAGGGGTTTTTTGCAACGAAAACATGCATCCAAAAAATAAGGTTGTTGTTCCTGAAACCGTACATTGAAGAATATTCCATTTCCAGATCTTGAAGATGGGAAAGAATACATGGGTGTTAGCCGTGAGATCAAAGGGAATTCAAGATCTATAAGATGAGCAGGACGATTGTTTTGTTGATTTGTTGTAGTTTTGGTTAAAGAGTCCATTTTGTTGTTATGGTGGTGGTGGTGGGTTGGTGGGTGGAGAGAAAGGCAGTTATAAAGACAAGTTGGGGAAGTTGAGGATGATCGAGAGTGGTGTGTGAATCAAGGCAAAAGTCATGGAACTTAATTAATTATACTTTTTTTTAGGATTTATTCTATTTTATTACAATTTGTTAAACGTCATTAGCAATGACACGTACAATAATGTTATAATTTTTAGGGTTGTTGTTAATACAATTTTTGTTATTATTATAAACTGTGTTTATATATATGAGGTTTTCTAATTTTATGCCTTAAGGGAGAAGATAATAAGTACTCCGTAGTTGATAAATCAAAGTGTTTATTTTTGTTTAAAAAATGCAATTAATTAACAATTAATGCACTTTAATTACTTAAAATATTTAATAATTAGCTTGGCTTTAAATTTAATAAAGAAAATTTGAGTAATTGACCTTTCTTATTTTACGCGCTCACAAGATAATTGATGTAGTAGTTGTGACTTTCATTCTTATATAGTTATATGGTAATCTTCGAGTACAGTAAGGTAGACAACCGTCTAGGACCCTAAAATTTAGAAGGCCTTAAAATTTTGAATATATAAATATTTTTCTCAGTATATTTAAGTAAATCGAATAAAAAATTATCAATTAAAGTTAACATACTTTATTTTAATAGTTAAATAGTATGTAAGTAAATAAATAGATAAATTAGAGTATTATTTTTATATGTGTAGTAAAAAAAATTTAACGTATATGTGGGCCCATTTTTAGTTTCGTCTAGGGCCATTAAATTGTTGAGACGGCTCTGGTAATCAGGGTACGATTTTCACTAACTGCAAAACTTTCTTTGTTGTTATCTGTCCGGTTGCGGACGTCTTGTGTTCGAACGTCACCCGAAGGGATTTACCACACGCGATGCCCATATAAATTTGTCGTGAGGGTTTCCTCCCGTGGAGCGGTATGATTGTAATGTTCGTAACAAGGAAATGATCGATGGGTGGGTGTCGACATCGCATTTGACCCCCGACTCCTAACCATGGCCGTTTCGCTAATTTCGAAGGCCCTGTTCGAAACTTAAAAAAGGTGAAATGTCCCGTTCATATTGATTATAAACGTTCCATATTAATTGATTTCGTTGCGAGGTTTTGACCTCTATATGAGACGTTTTTCAAAGACTGCATTCGTTTTTAAAACAAACCATAACCTTTATTTTATCGACAAGGTTTAAAGGACACCACCTAGATTATCAGAAATGATAATCTAAAAAATTTCACACTTACACACTACCAATACATATTGGTTTACAATATTAATATGTTACAATAAAGTAAATTTCGAATGCAGTTTTAAACAATATTATACAAGCATACTGACTCCAAATCTTGTCCATATATTAGCATGCAACAGCGGAAGCTCTTAATAATCACCTGAGAATAAACATGCTTTAAACGTCAACAAAAAATGTTGGTGAGTTATAGGTTTAACCTATATATTTATCAAATCGTAATAATAGACCACGAGATTTCATATTTCAATACACATCCCATACATAAAGATAAAAATCATTCATATGGTGAACACCTGGTAACCGACATTAACAAGATGCATATAAGAATATCCCCATCATTCTGGGACATCCATCGGACATGATATAAAAACTCGAAGTACTAAAGCATCCGCTAAAACGGATGGGGTTTGTTAGGCCCAATAGATCTATCTTTAGGATTCACGTCAATTAGTAGACTGATTTACTAATTCTTAGGTTACCAAGCAAAAAGGGGCATACTCGGGTTCGATCATTCAACCATAGAAAGTAGTTTCATGTACTTGTGTCTATTTTGTAAAACATTTATAAAGTTGCATGTATTCTCATCCCAAAAATATTAGATTTTAAAAGTGGGACTATAACTCACTTTCACAGATTTTTACTTCGTCGGGAAGTAAGACTTGGCCACTGGTCGATTCACGAACCTATAACAAATATGTACATATATATCAAAGTATGTTCAAAATATATTTACAACATTTTTAATACGTTTTAATATTTTAAAGTTTATTAAGTCAGCTGTCCTCGTTAGTAACCTACAACTAGTTATCCATAGTTAGATGTACAGAAATAAATTGATATATATTATCTTGACCCAATCCACGACCTAGTGTATACACGTCTCAGGCTAGATCACAACTCAAAGTATATATATTTTTGGAATCAACCTCAACCCTGTATAGCTAACTCAAACAATACTGCATATAGAGTGTCTATGGTTGTTCCAAATAATATATATACATGGGTCGATATGATATGTCAAAACATTTGCATACGTGTCTATGGTATCCCAAGATTACATAATATATTAGAATACATGTATAATACAATATAAGTTAGCTAGGATATGATTTGTATAGAATTGTTGCAATATTTCTCGTAGCTACAACAATAAAAAATATCCAATCTTGTTTTACCAATAACTTCTTCATTTTAAATCCATTTTGAGTGAATCAAATTGCTATGGTTTCATATTGAACTATATTTTATGAATATAAACAGAAAAAGTATCAGTTTATAGTCGTAAATATAAGTTACAAGTCGTTTTTGTAAGAGGTAGTCATTTCAGTCGAAAGAACGACGTCTTGATGACCATTTTGAAAAACATACTTCCACTTTGAGTTTAACCATGATTTTTGGATATAGTTTCATGTTCATAAGAAAAATCATTTTCCCAGAAGAAAAACTTTTAAATCAAAGTTTATCATAGTTTTTAATTATCAAACCCAAAACAGCTCGCGGTGTTACTACGACGGCGTATGTCCGGTTTTACGGTGTTTTTCGTGATTTCAGGTTTTAAATCAATAAGTTAGCATATCATATAGATATAGAACATGTGTTTAGTTGATTTTAAAAGTCAAGTTAGAAGGATTAATTTTTGTTTGCGAACAAGTTTAGAATTAACTAAACTATGTTCTAGTGATTTCAAGTTTAAACCTTCGAATAAGGTAGTTTTATATATATGAATCGAATGATGTTATGAACATTATTACTACCTCAGGTTTTGTAGATAAATCTACTGAAAATGATAAAAATAGATCTAGCTTCAAAGGATCCTTGGATGGCTTGAAAGTTCTTGAAGTAGAATCATGACACGAAAACAAGTTCAAGTAAGATTTCCACTCGAAATAAGATTGTTATAGTTATAGAAATTGAATCAAAGTTTGAATATGAGTATTACCTTGTATTAGAAAGATATCTTACTGTAAATAAGAAAGATTTCTTGAGGTTGGATGATCACTTTACAAGATTGGAAGTAAGCTAGCAAACTTGGAAGTATTCTTGATTTTATGAAACTAGAACTTATAGAATTTATGAAGAACACTTAGAACTTGAAGATAGAACTTGAGAGAGATCAATTAGATGAAGAAAATTGAAGAATAAAAGTGTTTGTAGGTGTTTTTGGTCGTTGGTATATGGATTAGATATAAAGGATGTGTAATTTTATTTACATGTAAATAAGTCATGAATGATTACTAATATTTTTGTAATTTTATGAGATATTTCATGCTAGTTGCCAAATGATGGTTCCCACATGTGTTAGGTGACTCACATGGGTACGAATACGGGTGCATACGAGTAGAATTGTTGATGAAGATGAACGAGGATGTAATTGTAAGCATTTTTGTTAAGTAGAAGTACTTTGATAAGTGTCTTGAAGTTTTTCAAAAGTGTATGAATACATATTAAAACACTACATGTAAATACATTTTAACTGAGTCGTTAAGTCATCGTTAGTCATTACATGTAAATGTTGTTTTGAAACCTTTAGGTTAACGATCTTGTTAAATGTTGTTAACCCGTTGTTTATTATATTTAAAGAGATGTTAAATTGTTACATTATCATGATATTATGATATATAATATATCTTAGTATGATATATATACAGTTAAATGTCATTACAACGATAATCGTTACATATATGTCTCGGTTCGAAATCATTAAGTTAGTAGTCTTGTTTTTACATATGTAGTTCATTGTCAATATCTTAATATGATTCATATGTATTTTGTAAGACGTTGTTATAATGATAATCGTTATATATATCGTTTCGAGCTTCTTAATTCAATAAACTCAATTTTATGTATATAACTCATTGTTAAAAGACCTAATGAGATACTTACTTATCATAATATCATGTTAACTATATATATAATCATATATATGTCATCATATAGTTTTTACAAGTTTTAACGTTCGTGAATCACCGGTCAACTTGGGTGGTCAATTGTCTATATGAAACCTATTTCAATTAATCAAGTCTTAACAAGTTTGATTGCTTAACATGTTGGAAACACTTAATCATGTAAATAACAATTTCATTTAATATATATAAACATGGAAAAGTTCGGGTCACTACAAAAGTGTGACGCCCCGTACAAAACCATCGTGTACGATTCGTCAACAACAGGATCTTTACACTGTCAAGTACTACATGCTATTTGAAAACCAGTTTTGCATTCATAAAAGACTTAGCGTTTACAAAAGATAACGTGACACAAAGGTTGTTACAAAGTCATTATTTGAAAATAACATAAACTACGAATGCAAAAGAAAAGTTCCATGATTGAGACATCTCTAAGATTATACAGCGGAATTCTAGCACTTCAGGTCCTTAACAGCAAGTTTAAACACCAAGACAACAAGTCTAAACAGCGAAAGCAACAAACCTCTAAGTACCTGAGAAAACATGCTTAAAAACGTCAACAATAATGTTGGTGAGCTATAGTTTGTCTGTAATCAGTAATGTAATGTAGTCCACGAGATTTCAGTGCTTCAACCAGCATTTCAAATCAGCATTTCAAATCAGTATGATAAAGTATATGCTTATCCGTGGGCACCCGGTAACTAACTTAACGTAATATTACCCCCTAAAAGTACACTTGGTGAATGCGTAAGTTTACGAAGTATTAAACACCCGTTAAATGCTAGCGCGACTAGCCCGAGTGGGGATGTCAAACCCTATGGATCCATATCTAAGATTCGCGTCTATCGGTTCAAAAACCAATAGTTAAACGTTACCGTGCTAAGGGGAAAGTTTATGCCGTTATATAACCCACACATATGTAAAGTTTAAGTACTCGTGTCAAGTAAGTAAAACATAAAAAACGCATGTATTCTCAGTTCCAAAAATAGTATAAGTAAAAAGGGAAGCTATAACTCACAGTGATAAGATCGGTAAAGTCGATAATGAAAGTATGCAAGTAGTAAGTCGGTCCGAAAGGTCGTCAACCTAAGTCAAAGGTTACTAGGTCAGTATGTTGTCCCAAAAAGTGTAAAGGTGAATAAATTAAGTTTAAGTGTGTGATGACCCGGAAATTTCTGACCAAATTTAAACTTAATCTTTGTATGAGTAACATTTTCGACACGATAAGCAAAGTCTGTAAAACTGAATCTCAGAATTTTTGAACTATTCAAATACCTTTCGGTTGTTCTCGACGATTCGCGAACAATTATATGTATATAGATACATATATATATATATATATATATATATATATATATATATATATATATATATATATATATATATATATACTATAACTTGAAAACATAACAATGTATTAATTGTTTAATACCGTACATTAAACTTATTGGTTTAAATATTTATTTGAATATATATGATAAGTTGGAATATTAATTGTATGAATAACTTGCCACGTATATTTAAAACGTGTTTATGAATGTTGAAAATATATATTAACTTGGTCATAAAAAGATTTGTTATTATATATATATATATATATATATATATATATATATATATATATATATCAACAAATAGTGAGACAATGATTTATAGAAGTAAATGACCAAAACACTCGAAAGTTTAAGATACACTTTGAATGATATAGTTTATTGATAATTTAAGACTATATTTTGACAAAGGTAAGAGTCACAAACCGTAAATTGCGAATTTTCTAAGCGTATGAAAATGCGTTCGAGAAACCGGAACCGGGACATAAGTCGAGTGACAACGTACGAGTCATCGGAACGAAAATTACAAGTCAACTATGCACATGAATTTAATATAATATATAATTAATTATTTAAATTAAATATATTATATATATTATATTTAAATATGTCGACAAACAAAACAACAAAAAATTGTGAGCTGGATTTTGGGGCCATGCGATCGCATGGAAAATAGGCATAAAACCCATGCGATCGCATGGGGTCAGATTTCAGGAAAAGTCTATAAATTGAATTCGTTTTTGCTCGATTACACACACATATATCCTCAACTCTCTTTATATATTATTATTATTATTATTATTATTATTATTATTATTATTATTATTATTATTATTATTATTATTATTATTATTATTAATTAATATTATACATAAAATACTACGATGAGGTCATGAGTGTGTCACTTCAAAACAAGCTTTTCGAAAGGGATAGAGCTAAGGAAATTATGGGTTATAGCTATGGAGGTTATGGGTAATATTCGTGGGTATTGTTTGCAAGTCAAACCTAGTGTTTATCATCTCTGTTGCGTCTACGTACTTTCCTGCAATATTGAATCACAATATTGATACGTGAGCATTCATATCTTATCTTTTATATATTAATAGTGTATACATGTCTAGTGCTCGAGTATATATTTATGCATGCTTGTATGCTAAATTTCGTCGTTAAACAGTTTATGATGAATCACGAATTAAATACATATATTACTGATAAAAGGTATATGATATGCATATTTTTAGAAAGCTGGCGAAAAATCAATAACTTTTCATTTAGAAATCGCGTAATTTCGATGAACGAATCAAAAGATATGGTCAACTGAATTATGATTGACGTTAATTGGAATTGCTTTTGAATTTGCAATTAATATTTAAACAACTTGTGTGTAAGATTGATAAATTGGATTTTTGAATATTACCAACCGAGTAAATGAATCATTATATAAGGCACGTCTCGTTTTGTTGAACAATTGTCAAAGTTGACTTTTTGAAATAACTTTTGATAACTATTGTATGTCGATCTCGAGCATTAGGATTGTGATACACTATGACCTGACCTAGCTTGATAAACAATTATTGACCAACATATGTTCTCTAGGTTGAGATCTACAGTTATTTGGTTATTCGAGTTTCAGTCACATTTTAGTGAACGACTTTATATGCGGCTAAGGTGAGTTTCATTTGCTCCCTTTTTAATTGATTTGCAATCTATATTTTTGGGCTGAGAATACATGCATTTTATTTTAAAAACAATGGACACAAGTACATACTAAATTCTATACTGAGTTTGAACCGAAAATCCCTTAGCTTTGGTAACTAGTAACTGCCAGTTATAAGAACTGGTGGGCGCGAGTAGTAGTATATGGATCCATAGGGCTTGATAACCTCGTCCGAGCTAGAGCACTAGCCTTTTAACGGACGTATGCTATTTGAGAAGCGTACACGTTGGTTTGCGTGTATTATTAAGATGATTATACAAAGGGTATAAATTATATATACATTAAGTTTAGTTACCAGGGTGCTCAATCTTGTAGAATATTTTGATAAACGTTTCTGGATAAAACAACTGAAATCTTGTGATCCACCTTTATATACAGATTATGCGAAACACTAAAACTATGAACTCACCAACCTTTGTGTTGACACTTGTTAGCATGTTTATTCTCAGGTTCCTAGAAGTCTTCCGCTGTTTGCTTATATGTTAGACAAGCTATGTACATGGAGTCTTACATGGCATATTTATCAAGGAAACGTTGCATTCACCAAATCATCACCATGTATCTTATTTTGACTGCATTGTCAATGGAAGTACTATTGTAAACTATTATTTACGGTGATTGTCTATATGTAGAAATCATCAGATGTCGAAAACCTTTGATTTAAATATTCATTTATGGTGTGCCTTTTCAAAAGAATTCAATGTTTACCAAACGTATCATATAGAGGTCAAATACCTCGCAATGAAATCGATGAATGACATGTTCGTCCATATGGATTTGGAGCAATCGTCACAAAGTGTCATCATCATCATCATTCATCATCATAAAAGCTAAGTAAGTTTGACAAGAATAGAGATCGAAACAATAGGCTGAATTCGGTCAGCTTCTACGACCTCTACGTAAATCGAAAAGATGCGTAGTCAGTGGCTATGGCTCCACATATGAGTCCCCTAACTGCTGACCAATTTTCATAACCTAACTCATCTTCGTTTGACCGTGGTGACGGTTTAAGTGCGAGTAGGTCAGAAATTTCAGCACAACGTTACAACGGCGTAGTGATTTTCGGAGGCCTATAAATCTTAAACCGTATATCGGATTAAGTCGAGGCCTAAACGAACTGTCATCTAATCAAAACGAACTAACTGAAAATCAATTTTCCAGAAGTCCAGGAATCTAATCATATCCCGAAAAATAGTTAAACAAGTGCTCCGGTGGGGTTCTTGGTGCTTGATGCTCATCACGGTTCTAATCCTTGATGCTTGTAAGCTTCAAGTGTACAACTCGTTGATGGGTTAGCATCACCTTGACCAAGATTCTACCATCAACACATAATATGTTAAGACCAAGTAAGAACACAACTCATTTAAGAGTCTTAGATGGAGGGTTACATCATATCCTTAGTCTTAACAAAATTACAAGTTACATTTTCAACTAAAGCTACAAACTTTACTTCAATCAAACAAGTATGAACATAATCTAAGTCAAATGAAGTGATGGAACCCTAAGCTAGAGAGCTTGGATCCTTTTCACACAAGTTATTAGGTCACAAAGCTAGAAAGCTTGAACCTTTAGTGTTCTTGAAGATCTTGAAGCATAAAGCTTGGATCTTTAAGTTACATGAAGACCATAAACAAAAGTTTTGATCTTTATAACAAAATAATGAGATCATAAGTTAGGAAACTTAGATCCAACAAAGGATATGAAGATTCAAGCTAGAAAGCTTGTATCTTGGTTGTTCTTGAAGATCTTGAAGCATAAAGCTTGGATCTTTAAGTTACATGAAGATTACAAACACAAGTTTGAATCTTTATAACAAAATAATAAGATTAAAGTTAAAAGATAAAGATCTACAAAGTAGGTGAAGATTCAAAGCTAGAAAGCTTGAATCTTCCATGTTCTTGAAGGATTCAAATCCATGTTTGAATCTACAAGATGTAATCTAGATCAAAAGCTAAAAAGCTAGACCCATGATGATGATGATGAATTCGTGATGATGAGAAGGAGAAGAAGAAGAGAAATTCAAAATACTTACACTTTTTAGAGAGAGAAAGACTAGAGAAAGAATTAGAGAGTAAGTGTGTGTGAAATGCAAATAAGAGCAAGTGTAAAATGAATGGAATAAGGCTTGTATTTATAGGTGGTGAGGTGATGGTGGGGGTGATGTGGCCGTGGGGTAGTGGGGGGGGACAAGGGGGACAAACTTTTGCTTTTTGGTTAATGGTTGTCTAAAGTTGGTGCTTATGTTAGGATCCATGCAATATTAAGGATAATACTTGACAAAAATGCTAGCATGTTCCCTCTAATAAATGGGCATTTGTCTTACATATTAATGGGTCACTAGTTACATAAAATTGGGCTAATTAAATAGTCCACTAGCTAGTGTAGGGTGGGCTAAGGTCCAACAAGGTAGAAAGTCCAACAAGACTAACTAGTAAGCATAAGTAAATTACTAAGCGTAATTAAGCATCTAAAAACCCAAGTAATTATTATTATAAAATAATAATTAATATTTCGTAGTCATAATATTCCAATTACGACAAAAGTTAAACGTGTACGCAGTACGCAGTTTGTTCGAAATGTCAAGTGACACCAACGGTCGTAAAAGCATTCGGGGATCAAGTTAAGTGATCACACACTTAATAGCACGTTGTAAGATATTAATGAAATTAATTAATCATTAAATAAGATCTCAGAGTATAATATAGCTCAGTACACACAAATACGCAGTTTCGTGAAAGCACAAAGCATAAAAGCAAGTCGAAAAAGCCGGGTCGTTACATTACCCACCTGTTAATGGAAATTTCGTCCTGAAATTTGGAGGAGTGACCAACAATGGTACCGTGTTTGAATAAGAAGGAGCGTATCAAAGTTCTGAGGGACTCGTGGGCCCAGAAGTGAGCTATTTACCTTGAAAGGTATTTGGGCGTATAAAAGTAAGAATAGGTATATGTCATTAATTAAGTCTCTTGTCCTAAGAGATCAACAAATTGATTTGGTTTCTGATTAACATGAATATGTCATCTGAATATATCCATAAAAGGAAAGATAATGTTTTTTAGCCTTACAGGAATCTTCAGTAAGCTGGATGTATGAAATGCACCATGAATGTTACCAAACTCTTCTAAAACATTGAGCGCTTATGTCGCAATACAAAGCTGACAGGTAAAATGGAAAACATGGTGATCTCAACCATGTGATTTGATGTTTGGATAGTGTTAGCCACAAATTTTACTAACCCCTTGATTTCGGAAGGAGACCATAGGCATAAAGAACCCGATATTTAAGAACGTTGAAATTTTAGCTGAAAGTGACTAATCGGACTTATATGCAATGCAGCCATAATTATTTATAGTGTCTTCAGGATGGTCTGAACGAACAATGAAGGATATCACCCAGTTTACCATACTGCAGGTGAACTTATCCTTAGATGGAATGAAAGCACAGTTCCATAATGTAACTTTATCCTTTCAGTTACATGTTGAAGTTAGGGTTAACATTAATCTAGAACAACATATAGTTGTAACCAATGAACGAAGGAATATGTAGAGTAACCACATCAGTGTCGTAGATGTTTTAAGCAGTCCCCTCCAAGAGGATAACAAGATTCGTAGATTCCTAAAGTATCTTACACTACAATTCCGAAAGAAAATCGCACGAAAGGTGTGGTCCTTGAACGAGAGTGAACTATTCGAGCGGTTCATCCTGAATTTGTCCTTATACTTAAGGGGTGCGCGGATGAGAAGATATGTGAATCCTAAGTCATAAAGAATGATTTTCTCCGAGTGAAAAGAATTTCAAAAATGATTCATGTACCTCAACATACTGATTCATAGAGATGATGTTTACGAGAGTGTTGCGATTAGCCGTGAAATATTGAGATTAGAAACCCTCCTAATGCCTTTCCTACAATAGGGTGACCACTGAGTGTACCTCGGAAAACTGATTTATCAGCCCGCGTTTTTGCCAAATCTAACCTTAAGGGGAACATTTCATGAGCGCAAAGACTTCTTAACAAATTTTATAAAACTGCCATCCAAAGTGGCTCAAGAGTTTTTAACAAAGATCTTAATAGTAAGCTTCATCCCTGACGGAGGGCGAGAAGATGTGTGATCCATACATGGTGTAGTCTAATATGAAAACCTTTGGTAAAATCGAACAAGGAAGTTTTGAAAACCTTTAAACGTTTGATGTGACAACATAAACAGAACGAAGTTCTTAGTAAATTCAGAAGTATGTACAACGTGTACCATTTTTTGCAAAACTATTTGACTTAAGTTAAACAACTCAATAAAGGAGCGATTTTTAAATAATTTGAAGGTATAACTTAGTAGGTAATAACCAAAATAGGTAAGGTAAATTTATTAATTTAATTATATACATATATTTATGATTTTATGAATCGCATAAGTGACAGAAAAATTTTATTACTTTCATGTGTCCATAAATCTCGTGAGGACCGCATAAATAAACAACGATTAAAATGTTGATAAATATAGTTTTTCGTATTTCAGAGGTTACTAGTTGAAAAAGATCGAATGAAAAATCTTTGAATCATCTGTTGACATGTTACAAAGTAATGAAAACTAATGAATTAAATGTAGTTTTGAAAATTATCATGACATAAGTCTTTGGGCAAAAAATATTCTCGTGCGAAGCCGTTGCTAAAAAGTGAGGTATGAAGGATAGAGCATGAGGACGAGAAGTTAATCGCTTCTTGACTTTGAAAAATGCCAAACAGGTTATGGCTAATATTAAATTCGGAATGCTGATGGTGTTAATGTCACTAAATGAGAATCCCCTGGAATAGGTCAGGACTTAGAGTTATGTAAGAAAGATCATCGTTTCAACAGGTGTGGCAAATAAGATCCTTGGGGTAACGCAATAATTTTGAATGGTCTAAGTGTTAGTGGATGCCCGAAGGCTCTGCATGACGTGGTAGTAAGTGCCTTCATCACATACACACACACACCTGAATCTCTTGATTTTGACGGTTGTAAAGTCTTCACGGTGACTTGGATACGAATAAGCAACGAAAAATTTTATATAATAAGCGACGAAAATTTTATAGAAATCGTTTTAGGTGACAATGTAAGAAAAGAAACGAAGTTCTTAGTAAACTGGAGTTATGTACAACATGTACTGTTCTAAGTAACATATCTTTCGAATAAAAGAATTGATTTGTAAAAGCGAAAGTAAAATTTCACATGTACTAGTCAAAAATAAGTAATCATTTACTTTATTTTATGTAACATATACGATTTCAAAAATTTGCTCGAATGACAAATAAATTTACTTTTATTAAAACTTGGAGAGAATCGCACAGTAAAATAGTGTGATTAAAATTTTTGGCAAACAAAATTTTTCATATCTCGAAGGTTACAAGTTGGAAAAAGATTGATGAGGATTGAGTAAAAGATTTTGAAAATTTCGGGTAATATATGAGGTAATAAAAACCATTGAATTTAAATGTGGTTGATGACTATTAGTAGGGCATAAGTCCTTCGACCAAAAATGCTTAAGTGTGAAGTTGTTTCTTATAAATGAGGTACGAATGGGAGAGTATGAGGATGAGAATTTACCACTCATTGATTTTGAAAGATTTTGAACTGGTATGACTAATATCGAAGTAAGAAGGATGATGTTGTGATTATCATCGAATAAGAAATCTCTCAGAATAAGTTAGGATTCAGAGTCACGTAAGAATGAGTATTAAATATGATTTTTGGGTAGTCCTAAATGTAGAATTTGAATCGCTGAAGTGACGGGATACAATTTCCTTTATGTATCTGAGTTTGTCCATTATATCGGTTTCTTTCATGGCTAAAAAGAAAGCAGACTTGGTGAGGCGATCAACGATAACCCAGATAGTGTCATAACTGCCTACTGTTTTTGGTAGCTTCGGGATGAAATCCATTGTCATCCCTTCCCATTTCCATTGTGGGATCTTGGGTCGTTGAAGTAACCCAGATGGTTTTTGGCTCACCATTCTCGCGAGGTATACGAATATCTTCTTACTATAAATAACTTTCGCTTTCATCCTTGAAAGCCAGTCCATTCCAACTATAACATTAAAGCTTCCTAACTTGATGAGTGTTAGGTAAATCTTACGGTTCATTCCAACCAAATCTTACTATACTACCGTGAAAAATTCTACCAATCTTCTCAAATAACATCTGCTTGTGCGTAGGTAACTAATCCTTCCCAACTACTACTTTAAAACTTCCAAATTTTGTTGACATGAGGTCATCTCCAAATGACTCACCTGTTAATTTTAAGGTACTACCTTAAATTATTCCTCTATCTCTGCCAGATTTCCATTAGTTTGTCTTATAGAATACTTAACCCTCATAGTTGTTAATGGCTTATTAGTCACAACATTAAGGTTCTTAGATACAAGGTTTCTATCGCTCTAGTATTAAACAACTTCGAGAAAATAAAACATTGTGACGAAACGTAACCTAACTAAAATCAGAATCCATGTGAGTCTCCATAGCTGAGATAACGATTGCTCTACCGCAAGTAAGTCCAAAGTTTTTCCTATTTGAGAACTTTTTCCTTAAGTGTCCAGGGTGTCTATATCTATTTCAAATTTTCGGGTTATCAACTCTGTAATCAAGGCCCTTCTTGTACAGTATCTGGGCTACGTGGTTATTCTTTCCCTACCTCTAACAGACCATAATGCGTATACTCAAGTGGTTCCTACTAAAATTTCCTTTGAATCACTTCATCTCCCTTATATAATGACATTGGGACTTCTGCATGATTTACTTCAACATAATTACGTTGGCCTGGCGTCATTATATTGTACTAAATCGTACGTTCATTCTAATATCACCCCATATGGTCAATGTAACGTGATCACTTCAAGTTCTACTCAATTTCATCTAACGGTGCTTTATCTATGCTATCTCAAAATAAAATCTACATAATTAATCTCACGGTTTCTCGATGTGGGTGCGTAGGTTCCATAGGTCATGCTTCAATGCCTAAATGTCCCAAAATTTCTTCAAAATGTTCGGGTTCAAGTAACGTCGTTAGGTTCCTTTTTAGAAATTTAATCTGGGTCTCGTGTCGAGTTGTTCAGGTAGCAAGTAGTAATATGATATGTCTTGAGACAACTCTCAAGTCTTTGGGTATAGCTGAGCATCAATAGAAGGCACTCTGACCTTATGAAAAGAGATGTCCTCCCGACTTCTCCAATGCCTAAGAGTGTTGGGGACCTATGTCCAGAAGTGTCGTTAGATCGTCGAGCAGCAGTGGAGGTGAAAGAGATAAGTGACAGTCATGAAAGTGTACGGGATACGAGTCATCTTGCAGAAACTGAACATCCTTCTAATGTTCATACATTGTACGTGGCTAATTAGGGTGAGCTCGGGGTGCGGTTACTCCGACAAGTCCTCACATATCTCCTCCTCCGAGGATCAACTTTAGCGGGCGTGTAATCCGAGGGGTACTTCTCCTAGATTGCATGAAGTAATGTTTTGATCTCGGGAATGGTGGAACGGTAGTAACAGGTGGATTACAATACTAATCCTTAGGGTTAGACGAGCGGGAAAGGGTTCAGAAAAACATCGGAAGGATAAATTCTCCAAGTCGGTACAGCGAAAAGCAGATGGGTAGCAAGCACGTAATTAGGCATAGTAACTACAGCAGCCTAGATCGTCTACAGCATTACATAGCATGGCAATAATAACAGTACTAAGCAGAAGTAACATGCAATCAAAAGTAGATAGTAGCATCCAGTAGCGAGAATAGAAATAGCTTACAACAAGTTCACATAGTAGTAAAGGAAGCGGTAGCATGTAGTAAGTTCATACAACAGTAAAAGTAAGCAGTAGCATGCAGTAGTAATAAGCAGTAACTTGCAGTAATATCTATTAGTAGCATGTAGCAGTTTCACAGAAACAAGTAAACGAGCAAGTTGTAGATTACTCCTATTAGTGAATCCTACTCGGCCTGGTCTAGACTCACTAATGCAACCTAATTCCCTACAACCAATGCTCTGATACCAAATGTGATGCCTCGTACAAAACCATCGTGTACGATTCGTCAACAACAGGATCTTTACACGGTCAAGTACTACATGCTATTTGAAAACCAGTTTTGCATTCATAAAAGACTTAGCGTTTACAAAAGATAACGTGACACAAAGGTCATTACAAAGTCATTATTTGAAAATAACATAAACTACGAATGCAAAAGAAAAGTTCCATGATTGAGACATCTCTAAGATTATGCAGCGGAATTCTAGCACCGCAGGTCCTTAACAGCAAGTTTAAACACCAAGACAGCAAGTCTAAACAGCGGAAGCAACAAACCTCTAAGCACCTGAGAAAACATGCTTAAAAACGTCAATAATAATGTTGGTGAGCTATAGTTTGTCTGTAATCAGTAATGTAATGTTGGCCACGAGATTTCAGTGCTTCAACCAGCGTTTCAAATCAGTATTTCAAATCAGTATGATAAATTATATGCTTATACGTGGGCACCCGGTAACTAACTTAACGTAATATTACCCCCTAAAAGTACACTTGGCGAGTGCGTAAGTTTACGAAGTATTAAACACCCGTTAAATGCTAGCGCGACTATCCCGAGTGGAGATGTCAAACCCTATGGATCCATATCTAAGATTCGCGTCTACCGGTTCAAAAACCAATAGTTAAACGTTACCGTGTGATAGTGCTCCAAATGAACATATATTTAGTCGCAATATCATCCCAATATGTAAAGTTTTTAGTTGTAATTATTTTATTTTTAAGTTGTAATCGTTTAAATAAATAAATGTGAAGACAAAGCACGAAGATTAAAGAATTGAAGAAAAAGTGCCACTAAAGTCTGAAAAGTGCCACTAAAGCCATAGTGCACTCAAAAGTGCCACTAAAAGTGAGTTAAAGACTTGCGCGGATTTTGGGAGTTAAGGAAAATAATTTTTTGTGCAAATTACAAATTGCAAAACGCAAAGTACAAGATATTAAATTATACGAAAGGACGTTCGAAAATCCGAAATCGGGACCTGAGCCAACTATCAACGCCCGACGCAACAGAGCGAAAAATACAAGTCTACTATACACAAGAGTAAAATATAATATATAAATAATTATATAAATTATTTATATATTATAAATATATATATTAAATCATGTCGACAAGCTATGAGACAAAGGATCCTGAGCTGGAAAACCAGGCCATGCGATCGCATGGCCAGCATGAGATAATCTCATGCGATCGCATGAGCCAAAAAGGCTGGCCACATTCCTATAAAAGCCAGCGAATTCGATGTATTTTACACACCATCAATCTATCTCTCTGTCTATAATATATATATATATATATATATATATATATATATATATATATATATATATATATATATATATATATATATATATATATATAATATATATATATAGTATAGGGTAGTTTTATATTAGTTAGTTTGGGTTATGTAACGGTTATTTTACGGGTTTTGAAGTCGAAGTTCTATCCGTGTAACACTACGCGATAAATAATCAATGTAAGCTATGTTCTCCTTTTTAAATTAATGTCTCGTACTTAAGTTATTATTATGCTTATTTGAGCCGAAGTAATCGTGATGTTGGGCTAAATATTAAGATGGGGTAATTGGGCTTTGGACCATAATTGGGGTTTGGACAAAAGAACGACACTTGTGGAAATTAGACTATGGGCTATTAATGGGCTTTATATTAAATTAACGATACCTCGTTAATTTAATATAAAGGTTACAATTTGACGTATCTATATATAACCACATACAATTAATCGAATACGATGGGCGGGATATTTATAAATACAAATTATTGTTCATTTGAACGGACACGGGGATGGATTAATAGTCAATAGACTCATTAAAACAGGAGTGGATTGCATTCAAGGGTAATTGGTGTAATTGTTAACAAAGTATTAAAACCTTGGTTTACACACAGTCGATAACCTGGTGTATTCATTAAACACAGTATTAAGACCTTGTTACAGTTCGAATCCCCAATTAGTTGGAATATTTGACTTCGGGTATAAGGCTAAATTTGCCGAGCATTTTATAATTATGACCGATGAACTATTATGGACAAAAACCAGATAGGTTTCAAATACATCCAGGACAAAGGACAATTAACCCAGGGTAATAAATAATCAAAACGTCAAACATCATGGTTACGGAAGTTTAAATAAGCATAATTATTATATTGTTATTTATTTTACGCACTTTAATTATTGTCATTTATATTTACGCTTAAGTTTTAAAATCGACAAACCGGTCATTAAACGGTAAACCCCCTTTTATATATTATTACTATATATAATATATTTTGTACAAATATAATTGTTTAAAAATATAGTGTAAAATAAGTCGTCTCCATGTGGAATGAACCGGACTTACTAAAAACTATACTACTCTACGATTAGGTACACTGCCTATAGTGTTGTTGCAAGGTTTAGGTATATCCTACTCTATAAATAAATAAATAACTTGTGTAAAAATGTATCGTATTTAATAGTTTTTCCTTGTAAAAATATAACTATTTCGTACCCCTCTGCTTTAACATTAAGTTTTTGGCGCCGCTGCCGGGGACTCGGCGAAACGCTATATTTTTAATATATATTTGTGTAAATATATTTATATATAATTTTTAGAAAAACAATATAAAATTAAAAAAAAAAAACTGGAACCCAGGCCCATGCGGTCGCATGAGCTGAGTGCCTTAAAACCATGCGGTCGCATGGCCTGATCTGACACGCCAGAAACCCTTATTCAACAATTATTACGGGGTATTATTTATTATTATTATTATTATTATTATTTAGGGTTATTTATTTTAATATTTAGTTTTAGTTTTAATTTAATTTGTAATTTAAGTTTTAATTAGTTTTATAATTATAAAAAAATTAATACTTTTATAATTTATATAATATAAAAATAATATTTTTATAAAATTTGTATTTTTATCATTTTAATTACATTTTGTATTTTTATCGTTTATTCGTAATATTTGTATTTTTATCGTTCGTAATTAGTTTTAAGACTAGTATTTTGCCGTAGCTTATTTTATATTTCTAGATTTTTAGGCTTTGCCGTAAAATCCCTTAAATGCCTTTTCTTTAGATTAAGATTTAGGTGCTTTAGAATTTTGCGACGCTGTTTATAAATTTTAGTACCTTTTAAGTTACGACGCGCTACTTTCTTATTGTTATTTTTCGACGTTTTTCGACTCGTAATCTTTTTCTTTCTTATTTCTCGACACGCTAGTTTTTAGGACATAGATTTTCTATTTCTTCTCTAAAATTCCAAACGAAAAATTATTTTAAGCGGTTAAATTGATAGACATCCAAATTTTCTGGTTCGTAGTAATAGTTGGATTTGTTAGTGGCGAGTTGTGGGCTTCCGATTTAAAGGGTCCTGGCTACCTGCTGCATCTATTGGCTATTCGAAACGTGGGAAAAATTAGAAAAATCTATTAATTTGATAACTTATATAATTTTTAGTTTTATAACTAATAGGATAATTAGTAAATGCACCACATTGTAGCTAAAAAATTGGTAGTAAGCGCATTATGGAAAATTTCGAGAATATTTTGGAAACTCTTTATGACATTCGAAATCAATTTAATCAATACTCTCAAACGGGTGTTGATGATAATTCGTTCGGTCAATCTTGGATCACGAATGACGAAACAATAACTGGTTGTGAAATCTGTGGAGATTATCACTCAACATGGGAATGTTATTATTACGTTCCTATGGAAAATTATGCACCCATGGAACCTGAATGGAATGATTATGAGGAATACAATTCTAATTGGGATTATTCCCAAGAATATATCCAAACTCGACAACCAGAAGACGAGGAAAATTATGTGTCTGAAAATTCTTTAGATTATATGAAAATCAAACTCGAAGAACTTGATGCTCAAAATGAACAAATGAGAGAGTTTGTAAATAGGCAAGCTGAAATTCTATCAGATTACACACCTGTTGATCTGAGGAATATTGTGCAAGAAAATCTCATATCATCGAATTTTGATGAATTCGAGAGCTCCGAAATCACCAACTATCCCGATGATACTTTTTATTCAGCTTTACCAATTTCACAACATATCGACACATTAGCCTCTATCGACGAAATCATCGATCCATTAATGGATGAAGAAGAAGTAAGGGTGACAAATTGGTACTCTTGGGAAAACGATAACGTTGAAAATTTTACCCCCGAGACCAAAGTGGTGGCACCGATAAGTACCGTTAATGAAAAAGAATCTACTTCGATCCCGAAATTCACCATTCCACAACCTTCCAACCCAATATTCTCAATAGATGAGTCATCTACCGAAGATGAACTACGAGCTGTAATAGATAATGACACCTCGGATTTCACCCAATTGGGTAATAGAGGTGAAAACTTTGATCCAGAGAATAAACGGAAGGAAATGTTAGGAATTGTCCACCCTATAGAAATATGTATATCGGTGTATATCGATCCATTTGACCAAGAACCAGAAAAGAGACATATCCATTTACTAAAAGCTACACTTAAAAAAGAATTAAGTAGTGACGATTGGGTGAGTCTAAACTTTAAATCCATTGATATATATCATACACCACCCGAGATATAAATAACTGACTCACTATTTTAATTCGTGGAACTTATTCTACCGACTTCACATGTCGTCAGCTAAGTATGGGGAAGTCTAACCCCACTTAACGTTAAATTAGGGGTTCGGGTTAGTGCATAACTCGTTGATGTTTCGCGAGGTGTATATAAAATAGTTTATAATTTTAGCAGAAAATACTATTAAATACGATACAATTTTACACAAGATATTTATTTATTTATAGAATGGATATACTTAAACCTTGCTACAACACTTATAGGCAGTGTACCTAATCGTACAGTAGTGTAGTTTTTAGTAAGTCCGGTTCGTTCCACAGGGAGATCTTTAAGCAAAGCTCAACGCTATATTAGTCTACTTTTATTAAAATTACAAATATATATATAAGTAATATTATTATTATAAAGGGGGGTTTTTACCGTTTAATGACCGGTTTGTCGATTTTAAAACTTTAGTCGCAGTTAAAACCTAATGTAAAATATAAAATAAATACAAGACTTAAATTAAAGCGTAAAGTAAATAACGATAATGAAATTGCGAATAATAAAAATGCGATAAAATTAAATTGCGATAAAAAAGTACGATAATTAAAAGTGCGATTAAATAAAATAACAATAAATAAAAGTGCGATAATTAGAAGTGCAATTAAATATAAAATAAAGGAAATTAAATATGAAATAAAAGAATTATGCTTATTTAAACTTCCGTAATCATGATGTTTGACGTGTTGATTTTAGTTTTATGCCCATGGGTTAATTGTCCTTTGTCCTGGATTATTCAATATGTCCGTCTGGTTTTTGTCCATAACAGTCCATCAGTCATAAATATAAATTGCAAGTGTCCTTGTCAAATTATTATTATACCCGAAGATAAATATTCCAACTAATTGGGGATTCGAATTGTAACAAGGTTTTAATACTTTGTTTAATGAATACACCAGGTTATCGACTGCGTGTAAACCAAGGTTTTACTACTTTGTTAACAATTACACCAATTACCCTTGAATGTAATTTCACCCCTGTTTTAATTATTCTAGTGGCTATTAATCCATTCCCGTGTCCGGTTAAATGAACGATTATTCGTACAAATAAATACCCCGCCCATCGTGTCCGATCGAGTGTATATGGTAATTTATAGGGACGCCCAATTGTAAATCTTTATATTAACATTAACAAACTTTCATTTAGTTAAACAAATATAAAGCCCATTAATAGCCCATAGCCTAGTTTCCACAAGTGTCGTTCTTTTGTCCAAACCCCAATTATGGTACAAAGCCCAATTACCCAATTTTAGTAATTAGCCCAACATCATGATTACTTTGTTTTAAATAAGCATAATAATAACTTAGCTACGAGACATTAATATAAAAAGGTTGAACATAACTTACAATGATTAAAAATAGCGTAGCGTTACACGGACAGAATTTCGACTTACACCCTTACAACATTCGCTAACATACCCTTATTATTAGAATTATAATTAAAATTAAAATATAAATTATAAATATAAATATATTACTTCGTATGAAGAGAAGAAAAAATTGATGTTATTTTGATCAGAATTCGGGTTGATTTATAGCCAGGAATGATTTTTGGGGCTCCGCGACTCGCGGCCAAATAGCCTTAAAACTCCGCGAGTCGCGGAGAGGTATTTTCACTTTACACCCTTGGAGTTTCTGGCTGCCGACGGTTTTAATAATATATATATATAATATATATATAATTAATATAATTAATTATATATTATATTATATTTATATACATAGTTAACTTGTAATTTTTAGTCCGTTGCGTCGAGCGTTAAGAGTTGACTCTGGTCCCGGTTCCGGATTTTCGAACGTCCTCGCGTACAATTTAATATCTTGTACTTTGCGTTTTGAATCTTGTACTCTTGTGATTTCGAGACGTTTCTTATCAATAATTGGAACCTTTTTGATTGTCTTTTGTTCTTTTGAGCTTTTTGGTCGTTTGCGTCTTCAAATCGTCGAATCTGTCTTTTGTCTTCACCTTTTATTATTTAAACGAATATCACTTGTAAATAGAACAATTGCAACTAAAAGCTTGTCTTTCTTGAGGAATAATGCTATGAAATATATGTTCGTTTTTAGCATTATCAAATATTCCCACACTTGAGCGTTGCTTGTCCTCAAGCAATATCGTCTTGAAATACTAGAATCACTTTTTTATTCTTCACACTTTGTACATCAGTGATTTCTATACGGCGGTATAAACAATGGTAGTAACGATATGGTTTACAGTCCCACATGACTATAAAAATTTAGATCCATTAAGGAAATTGGATCTTTATGAAAACATTTGATCTTTTGAAAATTAAATCTAGTTTTTACCCTAGATAAGTTTTCCGGAATATCCCTTTACCGGTGTTTGCAAAATATTTTTGTGGGTTTGGTGGGTTTCAGATTTGAAAATTTTAGCTCAAAACTTGCGGTTTTGTGTCACCCACTTGCTAACCTTGTATTTGGAAAGCAACACGTCCAGTTTACTTGTTCCGTATATTACCTTTCGGCAAACTACCGTCCGGTTGTAAAGGAAAGCGTTGAACAAGCAACTGTTTAAGGCAATGTCCCGTGACATGCTTTTGATTATGGTCTATAACGTGTCGGACGCAATTACTATCCTTGGTAGGAGCAATAGTAAAGCTCACCCTTATAATTTGTCGGTTTGGCACAAGGTCCTGTCTTTGACCATGTTATGCAACCACCGTTCTTACGGTTGACACCCGATTTGGTTCAGGTGACCTAACGAATTCCAGGTGAATTCCTAGGATTTTACGTTCAATGGTAATGAACGCATTGAAAATGGGTTTTTCAGAAAACAAATCGGTTTATAATTTTGATCAAAATATTTTCTCGTTCAAGCTCGAGTTTAGATATCATCGAATTCCATGAGTTTGTAATTCTCAATCTTTAAGGTCAATCTCTAGGATTGAGTAATATCAGTCTTAAAAGCTGATTTTTAATCTTTAAGGAGATTATCCTTTCTGGGGATCTGATTCATTAGTCTTATCCAGCTAATTTGCACGGTGCCTCCCCATTGTACGAGATAAATCCTTCTCATGGTTAGGATAAATCTGACCACTTGGCGACCCTGTTTAATGCTGAGGTCCGTGGATTTCCTGCTGATTTTAGTGATGACTTTTCTAGATTTTTCGTCAACCTACAGCTGGTCTGAACGACAACTTCATGACCTAAATCAAGAAGCGCGTGTCTTTTTCGGAAGACTTTACTTCCTTTTAATGATGGAATTGATTCATCGTGTAGATCCATCTCTTCTTTTCTTTCATTGGGTAAAACAGTTTAGTTTAGTCCAAAGCAAAAGTATTTTCAGTTATTTGTTACAAATATATGTGGCATATGTTTAAAATAACTTGGTAAATTTTCCCACACTTGGCTTTTTATTTTTCTTTTTATCGTCCTCTATTCCATTTTAAATGAATTTTGACATTTTAGTTTGTTTCTCAATTTATGTCCTTTTTGAGGTAACAATAATTTCGGTGTTTGAAACCTAGTTTTATCGTTCATAAATATGTATAAACATGATTTTGAATTCATTTAATTGAAAATTTTGAAAATTTTTACTAGAATTGGGTAGTCAGTATATAAGACCAGGGCTGTTCTTTATTATCAGAGAGCACTAGATTCTAATACAACTACTGCTTTACTAGTATTTTTAATGGTAACCAAGTGTATAAAGTAAAAGTTTTAAAATCCGAAAGAATTTAACCCCTTCCCACACTTAAGATCTTGCAATGCCCTCATTTGCAAGAAATCAGTAACAATTTAAATTATTGAGGGTGATTTGTGTGAAAATGATTAAATTTTTACCACAGTTTCCAAATATATTGGCGTTTGTTTGCTGAATGATAAATGGTGCACGTCATTTGTTCATTCCGTCTTGTTGTTATTTCACATATATTTTGCATCATTGTCGTCAAAATTACTTGCTTTTGCTGAACTTAATGCCAGTCTTTGAAAATGCGTTGTTTTACCCTGTTTTGTACATAAGATAAACTGCAAACATATATACATATTTTTGAAGTTTGGTTTATTACCCCACATTCAAAAATTATTAAAATCTAAGAATAAAAGTTAGATAAATATAAAAATGATTACAATATTAACAAAAAATATTAAACATATCAATAATTACAAATTACAAAATAAAAATAAAAATAAGTAAACTAAGGATGATATTGGTACCAATAGGGGTTCCACGCATAACCATAAGTGCTATAGAATGCCTCGGCAGGGTCATACGTAGGATATGGTGGCTGCATCTCTATCGACCAAGGAGGGAAGACGGGTTTCGGTGTAGGAATATAGTTTCTTCCTATATGTTGGCAATGCGCTATGATCTGGTTCTGATGAACTTGCCAATCTTCAAATGCTCTCTGTCTAGCATTTTCGTATTCCTGAGAAGCTATAAACCTTTGCATTTCTTGCATCTGGTTCCCCCTCCTACATTACCTTGTTCCTGGTTTCTCTCTACCTGTGGATGTCTACCATTGTATCGTACTGCGGCGTTATTTCGCCGCTTCAACACTTTCGCACCATGGTATACATTTAAACCTATAGTGTCGCGGGGTTCCGGCTCTTCTACTAATAATCCCCCCCGACTTATATCCACACCGAGATATTCACCAATCAAAGTAATAAAAATACCACCTCCTATTATGCTATGTGGACGCATCCCTCGAACCATAGCTGATAAATAATAACCCACACAATATGGTATACTTACAGCGCTGTGTGGGTCTCGAATACACATATGGTAAAACAAATCTTGTTCATTTACCTTTTCTTTGTTTTTACCCCTTTGTGTAATCGAGTTAGCTAAAAACCTATGTATTACTCTTAATTCGGCTCTATCTATATCCAAATAAGAGTAGTTTCCCCCTTTAAAACGGTGGTGGCTTGTCATTTGACTCCACACACCGTGTGTATCAAAATTCTCATCTATTTTCCTACCGTTTAGTATCAATCCTCTACAATCGGCAGACGCTAATTCCTCAGGCGTATATATACGTAAAGCCTGAGCCATGTCTAGTAAAGACATGTGGCGCATCGAACCGCCTAACAAAAATCTAACAAAAGAACGATCGGTTAAACTGGCTACCCGATCATTCAACTCTATACTACATAACAACTCTTCACACCATACTTTATATACAGGTCTGCGTATGGTGAATAAACATATCCAGTCATTAAAAGAAGAATTACCATACCTCTGTACCAGTAATTCCCTAATTGGCCCGGCCAATTCTACAGCTTCCAAGGGTCCCCATTCTATGACCCTCGGTACCTCAACAACCTTGGAATGAAGAGTATGCAAACCCCGTTGATATTTTGGATAATCTATCCAAAGTCTGTCAAATCGCAGGTTCGGGTGCAACTGTTCCAAGTGCATATCTGAAAAGGTCATGACTGGATGAGGTACATCCTGCTTGTAGTAGTTATCTACCTCCTGTTGTTCCAAGTTCTCAGCAGGAGCATGGCGGGCTTGGGATGAAGATTCACCCCTTTCATTCTGTTTTCTTGAGTAGTTCCTAGATATCATCCTTCTCAACATGATTGTAGTGAAAAATTTGAAGATTAACGGTGAAAAATTGAGTTTTTGGGATGATTTTCGTGGGTTTTCTCGAGCTCTTTTTCGCAGTTTTTTTTCTGTGTTTTGTGTGTGTGGGAGTGACTGATCGTGTGCAGCTGTTTTATTTTTTTCTGTAATTTGGTCCCTCCGCGAGTCGCGGAGGTTTTAACTGAAAACTCCGCGAGTCGCGGAGTTATTTTTTTTTTTTTTTTTTTTTTTTTTTTTTTTTTTTTTTTATTTTTTATAATCTTTAACTTATAAAACAATTAAGAAATTAATTTTAAAATTTTGTTTCCCTTGTTATTTAGGACGAGGTCGTTTCGGATTGATGTCCTAGTCCGTCCCTCGACAAAATTTTAAAATTTGTCTTTTTGTATCGATTGTTTTAAAAGCTAAGATTTTTGGGTTTTTTTTTTTTTTTTAATGTTTTTGGCATACTTTAAATCAATAAGATTAAAAATAATGATAATAAAAGTTCTCGTCCCTCCCTCGGGTAAAGCAATTTCGGTTCAAAGACCTAGTCTTCAACTTACGACGAATTTTAAAAATCATATTTTTAACTTAATGAGATAAAGTAAATTTTTGTTTTTAAATTCACACAACTTAAATATAAAATTCAAAATTAAAATTAAAAATTCACACCAAACTCAAAATTTAAAATGCATAAAATTAAAAATTCATATTTTAAAAATTAAAAATTCACACCAAACTTAATTTAAAAATTCAAATATTTACAATTTTAAAAATATTGTTTTTACAAAGTTTACAATATTAATTTAAGATTTAAATATTAAGATTAAAAACATGGTAAAAATAAAATTAAAAATCTTTTTTTTTTCTTTTTATCCCACTTTAATCAATCAAATATTATCAAAAATATGCGCCCCTCTTTTCGGTAAAGTAATTTCGGTTCCAAGACCTAATTTAACTCATGACGAATTTTTGAAATATTTTGGGTTGATTGATTAAAGATATTTATACCTTAAGAATAAACGTTAAATTTCGCAGTGATGTAATAAATTTTTGAACAATATCAATAATTTCGGTCGCCAAACCTAATTTTATTTAATACCAATTTAATACTTTTTAGCGAACAAATTAGCGTTTATTATCAAAAGGTTAAAAATAAAAATAAAAACTGTACAGACATACCTGTGAAATAGATTTCTTAGTTATATGATCTATTATATTCATAAGATAGTCGGTTTAATTGGTTTTCCATGGCTGCATAGGCGTAACCTCGAGCATTCATTGTCTTTTCTTCTAAACATATGAACGGTCCGTCTCTGCATAAAGTAACAAATTCGGTATTTGAATAGGTTTGATTATTTGAACATTTACCTCCATGTGACCATTTTCCGCATTTGTGACATTTTTCTAGGTGTCGTGCTCTTCTTTTTGCTGCGGATTTTGATTTTCCTTTACCAAATTGTAACTTATTATCTTCGCATCTGGATCCTTTTCTAACTCCGTCCATTCTTTCTCTGATTACTGATACTAATTCACTCGGTAGTATGTCATTATTTCTTTTAGTGATCAAAGCGTGTAGCATTAGACCATGGTTTAGTTCACAGGCAGTCTTCATTTCATAAAAACCTAAAAAAATAAAAATTCAGAATGGGGGGAGAAGACTAGTTCTTTAGGGTCTGCTAGGGAAAGACCATACGTGTTCCATTTTCGAGAACTACACGAAAACAGACAATCTAACTCTAACAGAAATTCATATTATTCTTTAAAGACTTGATTCTCCCCACACTTAGTTAGCTGTGGTGTCGAAATTGTGATTAACTTCGTTGTCGACTTCCATTGGACCCTGTATGTAATGTTTAACTCTGTGACCATTAACTTTAAATTCAATCCCATTTGAATTTATTAATTCTATCGTTCCGTATGGGAAAACTCTTTTGACTATGAATGGTCCAGACCATCTTGATTTCAATTTTCCAGGAAATAGCTTGAATCGTGAATTGAAAAGAAGAACTCTGTCTCCTTCTTTGAATTCTTTTGAACTTCTGATTCTTTTATCATGCCATTTCTTCGTTCTTTCTTTATAGATTAACGAATTTTCATATGCTTCATGTCTTAATTCTTCTAATTCGTTTAGTTGACTTAATCGTAGACGTCCAGCTTCATGTAAATCAAGATTACATGTCTTCAAAGCCCAAAATGCTTTGTGTTCAATTTCTACTGGAAGATGACATGCTTTTCCATAAACAAGTCTAAAAGGTGTGGTTCCAATTGGAGTTTTGTAGGCTGTTCTAAAAGCCCAGAGTGCATCCTCCAATTTAATGGACCATTCCTTCGGATTTGATCCTACAGTTTTCTCTAGAATACGTTTTAAAGCTCGGTTGGTATTTTCAACTTGTCCACTTGTTTGTGGATGATATGCGGTGGAGATTTTATGAGTTACTCCATATCTTTTAAGAACTTTCTCAAGTTGATTATTACAGAAATGAGTACCCCGATCACTTATTAAAGCTTTCGGTGTTCCAAACCTTGCAAAAAGACGTTTTAAAAAGTTTACTACAACTCGTGCATCGTTAGTTGGGAGAGCTTGTGCTTCCGCCCATTTAGATACATAATCAATGGCTACGAGTATATATAGATTATTATGAGATTTTGGAAATGGACCCATAAAGTCAATACCCCAAATGTCAAATACTTCACATACTTGGATGACATTTTGTGGCATTTCATTACGTTGACTTATTTTTCCGGCCCTTTGACATGCATCACAGGATTTGCAAAGAAGGTGTGCGTCTTTGTAAATTGTAGGCCAATAGAATCCAGCTTCATAAACTTTTCTTGCTGTTAGTTGAGGCCCATAATGCCCTCCTGTTGGTCCTGTGTGACAATGGTTTAAAATTTTACTCGCTTCATCTCCAAATACACATCGGCGTATTATTTCATCGGGACAACTTTTAAACAGATGTGGATCTTCCCAGAAATAGTGTTTTATATCACTGAAGAATTTCTTTCGTCTTTGGTACGATAATCCTTTTTCAAGGAATCCACAAACTAAGTAGTTTGCATAGTCTGCAAACCATGGGATTTCTTTATAATCTATCTTCAATAGATATTCATCAGGAAAGTTGTCTTGTATGGCCGATTCATTCAGAACTTCTAATTCGGGATTTTCAAGACGAGAAAGATGATCAGCGGCGAGATTTTCTGCTCCTTTTTTATCTCGGATTTCAATATCAAACTCTTGTAAGAGTAAGATCCAACGGATTAATCTTGGTTTAGCATCTTGTTTTGAAAATAGGTATCTAAGAGCAGAATGGTCGGTATAGACCACCGTTTTTGCTAGAACGAGATATGATCGAAATTTGTCAAAAGCAAAGACAATAGCAAGGAGTTCTTTTTCAGTAGTTGTATAGTTCGTTTGTGCTCCTTGTAATGTCTTACTAGCATAATATATAGGTTGAAATCTTTTTTCAATCCTTTGTCCTAAAACGGCTCCCATTGCAAAATCACTTGCATCGCACATTAGTTCAAATGGTAGATTCCAATTTGGTGTTATCATGATCGGTGCATTAGTGAGTTTTTCTTTAAGAATATTAAAAGATTTGATACATTCATCTGAAAAGATGAATGGCGCATCCTTTTCTAGGAGTTTATTCATAGGAGTGGCAATTTTAGAAAAATCTTTTATGAAACGTCGGTAAAAACCGGCATGCCCTAGAAAACTCCTAACTCCTCTAACATTGGTGGGATGTGGAAGTTTAGCAATTACATCTACTTTAGCTCTATCCACTTCAATTCCTTCTTTTGAAATTTTATGTCCAAGAACTATGCCTTCTTTAACCATGAAATGGCATTTCTCCCAATTAAGTACTAGATTTGATTTTTCGCATCTAATTAGCATTCGTTCCAGATTAACTAGACATGATTTAAATGTATCACCGAAGACTGAAAAGTCATCCATGAATACTTCCATGCATTCTTCTATCATGTCGTGAAAAATCGCCATCATACACCTTTGAAAGGTTGCAGGGGCGTTACAAAGTCCAAATGGCATGCGTTTGTAAGCAAAAGTACCATAAGGGCATGTGAATGTGGTTTTCTCTTGATCTTCGGGTGCTATTGGAATTTGAAAATATCCGGAAAATCCATCTAGAAAACAATAGTAACTATTTCCGGCTAATCTTTCCAACATTTGATCTATGAAAGGTAAGGGAAAGTGATCTTTTCTGGTGGCGTCATTTAATTTTCTATAATCAATACATACACGCCATCCTGTTACAGTCCTAGTAGGAATAAGCTCATTTTTCTCATTTGTGATGACAGTCATGCCACCCTTCTTAGGTACGCATTGAACTGGGCTTACCCATGGACTATCAGAGATTGGATATATCAAACCTGCATCTAGCAGTTTAATAATTTCCTTTTTAACTACATCTTGCATATTAGGATTTAGTCTTCGTTGGCGTTGCACATACGTTTTATGACCTTCTTCCATAAGGATTTTATGTGTGCAATACGAAGGACTTATTCCTTTAATATCATGAATCTTCCATGCAATGGCTGGTTTATGAGCTTTCAACACAGAAATGAGTTGTGATTTCTCATTTTCAGTAAGAGAAGACGATATTATTACAGGTAATTCAGATTCACCATGTAAATAAGCGTATTCCAAATGGTTTGGAAGTGGCTTTAATTCTAATTTCGGAGGTTCTTCTATCGATGATTTATATCGATATCTGTCTTCTTCTTTTAGCATTTGAATTTCTTCTGTTGTTGGTTCATATCCATTAGCTATAAGTGTAGCTAACATTTCAGCTTCATCAATTGGTTCATTTCCTTCTCCTAAAGAACATTCTCCTGTTCCTTGTAATTCTGGAAATTCTTCTAATAATTCTGCATGTGCATCTATAGTTTGAATATAATAACATGTATCATCTGCAGATTGTGGTTGTTGCATTGCTCTATCAACTGAAAAGGTAACACTCTCATCCTCTATACTTAGGGTCAGTTTCTTACCGAACACGTCTATCATTGCTTTAGCCGTGTTTAAGAATGGTCTTCCTAATATGAGAGGAACTTGAGAATCTTCTTCCATGTCTAGAACAACAAAATCTACTGGAAATACTAAAGTACCAACTTTAACTAGCATGTTTTCCATTATCCCTCTAGGATATTTTATTGATCTATCGGCTAGTTGTATGCTTATTCTGGTTGGTTTCAATTCTCCAAGGTCTAGTTTAGCGTATAGTGAATACGGCATTAGATTTATACTAGCACCTAAATCAGCCAATGCTTCTATTGAACTAAGGCTACCCAGAAAACATGGAATTGTGAAACTTCCTGGATCAGATAGTTTTTCTGGTATCTTATTCAACAGCACTGCTGAACAATTAGCATTCATAGTAACAGCCGAGAGTTCTTCCATTTTCTTTCTATTCGTGATTAGATCTTTCAAGAATTTAGCATACCTTGGCATTCCTGAAATCACATCAATGAAAGGAAGATTTACATTTATCTGTTTAAACATATCCAAGAATTTGGATTGCTCGGCTTCAAGTTTTTCCTTCTTCATTTTACTCGGGTAAGGAAGTGGTGGTTGATATGGTTTAACATAAGGTTTATCCTTAACTGTGTTATCTTCATTAACCTTTTCAACTACCGGTTCTTTTTCCTTATCTTGATCAGGTTGTGGTTCTTGTGGAGTAGGAATAGTTTCATCAGAAGTTACAGGTATTTTAGGTGGTTTAAGTGTTGTACCACTTCTTGTGGTAATAGCTTTAGCTGTTTCATTCCGGGGGTTAGCATTTGTATCGCTTGGTAGACTTCCCGGTTTTCTTTCACCTATTAACCTTGCTAGGTTACTTACTTCTTGTTCCAGATTTTGAATAGAAGCTTGTTGATTTCTAAATGCTTGAGCATTTTGTTCATTGGTTTGTTTTTGAGATGTGAAAAACTGCGTTTGAGTTTCAACTAGCTTCGTCATCATATCTTCTAAATTCGGCTTTTTATCATCGGTTTGTTGTGGTGGTTTGTTTTGAAAATTCGGTCTTTGCTGATTATAAGTATTATTGGATACTTGTTGATTGCTAGGACCTTGTTGGTTGTTGTATGGAATATTTCGGTTATAATTCTGGTTTTGATTGTAAATCGGTCTTGGCGGTTGATAATTATTCTGATAATTATTTCCAGGCCTTTGGTTTATGTATGAAATATTCTCTCTTTGTTCCATTGTTAATTCAATACTTAGACAATCTTTTGTCAAATGTGGTCCTCCACACTGCTCACAACTAATTCGTATAGCATGAATATCCTTAGTCATCTTTTCCATTCGTCTCTCGAAAGCATCTATCTTTGCGGAAATGGAATCTAAGTCATGGCTAGAATCGGCTCTAGCTGCTTTAGATGATCTAATGATATCTTTTTCTTGGTGCCACTCATGTGAGTGGGAAGCAGTATTATCAATAATTTTGTAAGCATCAGTTTCGGTTTTCTTCATAATAGAACCACCAGCTGCTATATCTATATCTTTCCTTGTAGTGATGTCGCATCCTTGGTAAAATATTTGTACTATTTGACAGGTGTCTAAACCATGTTGCGGACATCCTCTTAACAATTTTCCATATCTTGTCCACGCCTCATATAGAGTTTCATTTGGCTTCTGTGTGAACGTAACAATTTCTGCTTGAAGTCTTACGGCTTTAGATGCAGGAAAGAATTGTTTAAGAAATTTGTCAATTAAAACATCCCATGTATCGATCGCCCCTTCAGGTAACGATTCCAACCAATCTTTGGCTTCTCCCTTTAAAGTCCAGGGAAATAACATGAGATATATTTGTTCATCCTCCACTTCTCGTATTTTAAATAGTGTGCAGATCCTATTAAAGGTACGTAGATGTTCATTTGGATCTTCCTTCGGCGCACCACTAAATTGGCATTGATTAGTCACCATGTGTAGAATTTGTCCTTTGATTTCATAGTCTGGCGCATTAATGTCTGGATGGGTAATTGCGTGACCTTGGCCAGTGCGTTTAGCTCTCATTCGGTCTTCCATACTTAAAGGTTCCAGATTCTCCATAATTGAATTTGTTGAATCGGTATCACTAGATGATTCTGATTTAATAGTTCGTTCCTCAACAATCTCTGTTTGAATGATTGGTGGTTCCGGAGGAAAGTTTAATGGTTCAGGATCTATGAACCGTTCCTGAATATTTTCTGGATTCTCAATTGTGAGGTTTGTTTCAAAAACTGGATTATCGGAAATTTGAACTGAAGTACTTGGTCGACTGGATGACGATTCTAAAGAAAAATCAACGGCGGTTATATTTGTTAAACGATGTCTTGATCGAGTTACAGGTGGTGAACGTACAAAAGGTGATGAACGTCTTGCTCGGTGCATTCACAGAATATCCTATTAGTTTTTAAAAGGAAAGAAAAATTATAATAAGTTATCCAATCAATAGACTTTTCTGATTTTGCCCACGTTTCGAATAGCCAAAAGATGCAGCAGAGGGGCAGGATTCGTTTGGTCTCAATATAATTGAGGACTGTTTGGCTCCAATAACCCGGTCCACGTACAAATCCAACTATTACTACGAACCAGAAAATTTTGATGTCTATTAATTTAACCACTTAAAATAAATTTTCGTAATTTTAAGAAATTTAGATAAGAAGTAAAAAAAATTTCTAAGTCCTAAAACTAGAATAGCGAGAAATAAGAGAGAAGAAGATTGCGCGTCGAAAAATGTCGAAAAAGAAAAATAAATGGTTGAAAAATAAAAGGTGACGGAAAAATAAAAGAAACTTATAAAAACTTAAAAATACTTAACTAATTTAACCTTATTACTACAACTAACTTAAAATTATAATCGCAAATTGAAATTACTAATTGGAATGATAATTGGTACATAGTAAAAGGTCTCTAAAAATATTAAAGCTTACAGGAAAAACTAAATCCCAAATGGAAATAACTTAAAAAGAAACTAAAACTTAAAAAGGCGTCGCAAAATTCTAAAGCACCTAAATCTTAGTCTAAAGAAAAAGCACTTAAGGAATTCTACGGCAAAGCCTAAAAATCTAGGAGTAAAAATAACTATAGCTAAAACTAAGTTTAAAATTAATTATGAGCTAAAAAATACAAAAGTTACGCTACAACGATTAAAAAGGTACAAAATATAAAAATATACAAAAAGTTGTAAAAAGTACAATTTTTATAAAAATATTATTTTTATATTATTTATTTAATTAAAACTACTAATTTTACAATTTTAATAAAACTAATTAAACAAAATACATAAATATAAAGTAAAAAGTAAAAATAAAACTAAAATTAATAATAATAATAATAATTAAGTAATTAATAATAATAATAATAAATTAAAACCCGTGATTAGGGTTTTGTCCGTGTGTCAGAGGGCCTCCGCGAGTCGCGGCAAATAAAGAGAAAAACCCCGCGAGTCGCGGGGTTTAGGAATTCTGTTGACAGGTTTTGTTTTTACGCGTTTTTCTTTATTTTTTTTTTTTATTTATTTTTCTGTTTTCTGTTTTTAATTTAAATAAACGATTTTTAATAAAATTTATATTTTTATAAATTAAAATAAAGATAAAGAAACTTATAAAACTTAAATATTTAACAAAATCCTAAAAATACTTATATTTTTGTTTTTCTTTTTATATTTTTGAATATTTAAAACGTAATTTTACAAAAACGACATTTAATAAAAGTAAATGAAAAATTTTTTTTTTTTTTTTTTTTTTTTTATTAGCGTTGCGCTTCCGGCTTTTAAGATGATTCCCCGGCAGCGGCGCCAAAAATACTTGATGTTTCGCGAGGTGTATATAAAATAGTTTATAATTTTAGCAGAAAATACTATTAAATACGATACAATTTTACACAAGATATTTATTTATTTATAGAATGGATATACTTAAACCTTGCTACAACACTTATAGGCAGTGTACCTAATCGTACAGTAGTGTAGTTTTTAGTAAGTCCGGTTCGTTCCACAGGGAGATCTTTAAGCAAAGCTCAACGCTATATTAGTCTACTTTTATTAAAATTACAAATATATATATAAGTAATATTATTATTATAAAGGGGGGTTTTTACCGTTTAATGACCGGTTTGTCGATTTTAAAACTTTAGTCGCAGTTAAAACCTAATGTAAAATATAAAATAAATACAAGACTTAAATTAAAGCGTAAAGTAAATAACGATAATGAAATTGCGAATAATAAAAATGCGATAAAATTAAATTGCGATAAAAAAGTACGATAATTAAAAGTGCGATTAAATAAAATAACAATAAATAAAAGTGCGATAATTAGAAGTGCAATTAAATATAAAATAAAGGAAATTAAATATGAAATAAAAGAATTATGCTTATTTAAACTTCCGTAATCATGATGTTTGACGTGTTGATTTTAGTTTTATGCCCATGGGTTAATTGTCCTTTGTCCTGGATTATTCAATATGTCCGTCTGGTTTTTGTCCATAACAGTCCATCAGTCATAAATATAAATTGCAAGTGTCCTTGTCAAATTATTATTATACCCGAAGATAAATATTCCAACTAATTGGGGATTCGAATTGTAACAAGGTTTTAATACTTTGTTTAATGAATACACCAGGTTATCGACTGCGTGTAAACCAAGGTTTTACTACTTTGTTAACAATTACACCAATTACCCTTGAATGTAATTTCACCCCTGTTTTAATTATTCTAGTGGCTATTAATCCATTCCCGTGTCCGGTTAAATGAACGATTATTCGTACAAATAAATACCCCGCCCATCGTGTCCGATCGAGTGTATATGGTAATTTATAGGGACGCCCAATTGTAAATCTTTATATTAACATTAACAAACTTTCATTTAGTTAAACAAATATAAAGCCCATTAATAGCCCATAGCCTAGTTTCCACAAGTGTCGTTCTTTTGTCCAAACCCCAATTATGGTACAAAGCCCAATTACCCAATTTTAGTAATTAGCCCAACATCATGATTACTTTGTTTTAAATAAGCATAATAATAACTTAGCTACGAGACATTAATATAAAAAGGTTGAACATAACTTACAATGATTAAAAATAGCGTAGCGTTACACGGACAGAATTTCGACTTACACCCTTACAACATTCGCTAACATACCCTTATTATTAGAATTATAATTAAAATTAAAATATAAATTATAAATATAAATATATTACTTCGTATGAAGAGAAGAAAAAATTGATGTTATTTTGATCAGAATTCGGGTTGATTTATAGCCAGGAATGATTTTTGGGGCTCCGCGACTCGCGGCCAAATAGCCTTAAAACTCCGCGAGTCGCGGAGAGGTATTTTCACTTTACACCCTTGGAGTTTCTGGCTGCCGACGGTTTTAATAATATATATATATAATATATATATAATTAATATAATTAATTATATATTATATTATATTTATATACATAGTTAACTTGTAATTTTTAGTCCGTTGCGTCGAGCGTTAAGAGTTGACTCTGGTCCCGGTTCCGGATTTTCGAACGTCCTCGCGTACAATTTAATATCTTGTACTTTGCGTTTTGAATCTTGTACTCTTGTGATTTCGAGACGTTTCTTATCAATAATTGGAACCTTTTTGATTGTCTTTTGTTCTTTTGAGCTTTTTGGTCGTTTGCGTCTTCAAATCGTCGAATCTGTCTTTTGTCTTCACCTTTTATTATTTAAACGAATATCACTTGTAAATAGAACAATTGCAACTAAAAGCTTGTCTTTCTTGAGGAATAATGCTATGAAATATATGTTCGTTTTTAGCATTATCACTCGTTAATAAAAATGCATGATGAGTTAGGGTAAAAGACGCATTTTCAAATATTAGCAAATGAAGCATCCCGTTCATATCGAATATAAACGTCACGTACTCATTGGTGTCATTGCGAGGTATTGACCTCTATATGTGACATTTTTCAAAATCTGCATACGTTTTTATAATACAACCGATAACCTTTATTATAATCGAAGGTTCAAACAGCATAATAATGATTATCGTTTAGCGATAATCTTAGTTTTACAAATTTTACATTTGATAATAACAATACGATTTTCAACATATTTCACATTACAAATCTTCCGATATGCAGTTTTATTTTTGACACAAATATGCATACTCCAAATCCTGCTTAAATTCGGCATAATGCAGCGGAAGCTTTTAATTATCACCTGAGAATAAACATGCTTAAAACGTCAACATAAAGTTGGTGAGATATAGGTTTAATGCTAGCAGCGTTATAAATATAGACCACAAGATTTCATATACATAAACGTTTTAATAAAAATATTCTAAGTGGTTGAGCACTTGATAACCATACTTAACATTTAATCAACGTCGCATATTCCCTTTATTATGAAATCTCACTACACCGTACCAAGTGTAGTCACCGAAACGAAGTACTGTGCAACCGTTGAATACTGGTCGTCCAGTCCGGTTGGGGTTGTCAGGCCCGATAGATCTATCAACAGGATTCGCGTTTACAATACCTCATGTAAATAGTAGTTACCAAATTACAGGGAAGTATGCCAGTGGTACAACTCAACGTAGAATATATATTTTTAATCACTTGTGTCCATAACGTAAATCATAAAATGCATGTATTCTCATCCCGAAATATTTAGAGTTTAAAAGTGGGACTATATACTCACTTTTGCTTTGAAAATATTTAACACGACTTGGCCTCCGATAGATATCATGAACCTAACCATATATATAATATATTAACATATGTTCTTTTCAAATAATCGTTACATATATACTTATAATACTTTTAATATCTATTAGTCCGTAGTTAGCAGTCCAATGTTAGTGGTCCACAATTAGTTGCTCAATAAAATAAATAAAGACCCCATCGTATTCGTATTGATCAGAATTAATCTCTACCCATGGTACTATGTTGTCAAATGACGTGTTGCGTACATAAAGTACCGTGTTGTCAAATGACGTGTTGCGTACAATCATGAGGTCTTATGATTAATCTTCTCGTGTTGTTTACGGGTGGTCCTGAAATATATAAAATCAAATCATAAGTAAATATATATAAAATATCATATTAATTAGCAAAGATATGATTAGTTTAGTTTTACTCCAATTAATTTTGTAGCTAAACTAGCTTCGGATACCCAATTTTGTTTTAGCCGTAGTTTCTTCAATATAACTCCGTTTTTGTTGGTTCAACTTGCCACTTCCTTGGATCGAGTCATTATTTATGAATATGAACTGTAAATACCTTAGTTTGCATTCGAAATCACAGGTTATAGGTCAAACTTTGGTGAATCTTATGAAAGTGATCATTTCCGTTGTAAAAACAACATCTAGATAATCATTTTTACAAAAATACTTACACTTTGAGTTACACCATGATATTTTTATATATTAACATATTCATAAAAAATATCATTTTTCCATAATATAAACTTCCAATTCAAAGTTTAAGATGGTTTTTAATTATCCAACCCAAAACAGCCCCCGGTTACACTCCAACGATGTAGATTCAGTTTTAAGGTGTTCTTTGTAAAATCAAGTTGTATCTTGTTAAGTTAGCATATCATTATGATATATTACAGGTCTTGAAGTGTTTTAAAAGTCAAGTTAGAAGGATCTATTTAGTTTGTGAACAAGTTTGAAATCATTCAAACTATGTTCTTGTTGTTATATATATTCGTAGTAAGATAGTCATATATGAATTGAACAAGATGATGAACCAAGGTTATACCTCAAGTATGATGAAGAAAGTTACTGAATAAACAAGATATGAACTTGTTCTTGATGACTTGGAAGATTAAGAAGTGAAATCATGAAAAGAAACAAAGGTTGTAAGTAAGTTTATATCTTGATTTAAGATAAATAACTTACATGAATTGAATCAAAGTTTAAACATAGTTTTACCTTGATTATGAAGCTAAAAGATGGTGAAAATGCTTGGAGATGATCAAGTATGATGTTAGGAGTATTTTGAGAGAGAATTTGGAGTGTAAGTATGAGAAAATGGAATGGAAAAATGGGGTGAAATCATAAAAACGAATTTACTTGTTATATAGAAGAAGAAAAATCCTTAAGTTTGTTTTTTATCTCATTAGTCATACAAGTTGATAAATAATGGTTCCACATGTTTTTGACTCTAAGATGGCTGCTAAGAATGAATGATTAAAGGTGTATATACCAATAGTAAATACATCTAGAAGCTGCGTACAATACGGTTACATATACCCTAGGTATACGTGTAAAAATCTTGAGAAAACGGAACGAGAATTCAAATATAACTATATTTTGTGAATATACTTATATTGTTTTATGTATTTAAGTCCTTTAAAGTAATTAAATACGTATTTATACGATACTTGCATAAGCATCATAGATTATAGGTATATATGTCAAAGAACGTTACATATAGTTACCGTTTTGAAAACTTAAGTTAGTAGTCTCAAAGTATACTTATAACTCATTGTTATAAGTACACAATGATATGTTAAACCATCCTTAGATCATGTTAAATATATATAAATACGTATATGTACACAATCGTATAATTATCGTATGTTATATAGTTCGTGATATCATCGGTCAAATTGGACGGTCAAACGTTGTGTAAAACTCTTTTCAAAAACACAAGACTCAACAATTTGGATTTCTTATCATGTTGGTAATGTTTAATTTAAGTAGATATTAATCTTATATGTATAAAACGGTCAGAAAAATCCGGGTCGTTACAGTACCTACCCGTTAAATAAATTTCGTCTCGAAATTTTAAAGTTGTACCTATTTTGCGTTCTCGGGAAACAAATGTGGGTACTTTTGTTTCATCTAATCCTCTCGTTCCTAAGTAAACTCAGGACCCCTTCGAGCATTCCAATGAACCTTAACGATTGGTATGTTGCTCTGCTTGAGTTGTTTAACTTCACGGTCCATGATTTCGACTGGTTCTTCTATGAATTGTAGTTTCTCGTTGACTTGGATTTCTTCAAGAGGAATGGTGAGGTCTTCCTTTGTAAGACACTTCTTAAGGTTTGAAACGTGAAACGTATTATGTACTCCGGCGAGTTGTTGTGGTAACTCGAGTCGATAAGCTACCGGTCCAATGCGTTCGATGATCTTGAACGGGCCTACATACCTTGGGTTCAGTTTACCCCTTTTGCCGAAACGTATTACACCTTTCCAAGGTGACACCTTTAGCATAACCATGTCACCGATCTGAAACTCTAATGTTTTCCTTCGAACATCGGTGTAGCTCTTTTGGCGACTACGGGCTGTTTTCAATCTCTCCTTGATTTGTACTATCTTCTCAGTAGTTTCGTTTATGATTTCGGGACCAGTTAATAGTCGATCTCCTACTTCATTCCAACAGATAGGGGATCTACACTTCCTTCCATATAGTGCTTCGAATGGTGCAGCTTTAATGCTCGCATGATAACTATTATTATACGAGAATTCTGCTAATGGTAGATATTTATCCCATCCGTTTCCAAAATCGATCACACATGCCCTGAGCATGTCTTCAAGAGTCTAAATTGTTCTTTCACTCTGCCCGTCAGTTTGCGGATGATATGCGGTGCTCATATCCAAACGAGTTCCCAGGGCCTCCTGTAGTGATTGCCAGAACTTTGATGTAAATCTACTATCACGATCGGATATAATGGAAATAGGTATTCCATGCCTTGAAACAATTTCCTTTATGTATAATCGTAATAGTTTCTCCATTTTATCTGTTTCCTTTATAGGCAAGAAATGTGCAGATTTGGTGAGACGATCAATTATTACCCAAATGGTGTCATAACCCCATGCAGTCCTGGGTAACTTTGTGATAAAATCCATGGTAATACCGTCCCATTTCCATTCTGGGATTTCTGGTTGTTGAAGTAACCCTGACGGCTTCTGGTGTTCTGCTTTGACTTTGGAACAAGTTAAACATTCCCCGACATATGTTGCAACGTCTGTCTTTAAATTAGGCCACCAATAATGCGTCTTAAGATCTTGATACATCTTTCCAACTCCAGGATGTATCGAGTATCTTGTCTTATGTGCCTCGTTCAATATCAACTTCCTTAATCCACCCAACTTTGGTACCCAAATACGTTTTGCAAAACATCGAATTCCATCTTCCCGTATAACGAGTTGCTTCTCATACTTCTTCATTATTTCATTTCCTATGTTTTCCTTAGTAAGAGCTTCTCGTTGAGCCTCTTTGATTTGTGAGTTGAGATTCATGCGAATTTTTATGTTCATCGCTCGTACTCGAATTGGCTCTCATTCCTTTCTGCTTAGAGCGTCAGCCACTACATTCGCTTTTCCTAAATGATAGCGAGTCTCACAATCATAGTCGTTTATCAGTTCGACCCACCTACGTTGCCTCATGTTCAGCTGTTTTTGATCGAAAATATGTTGAAGGCTTTTATGATCGGTAAACACAGTGCATTTAACCCCATATAAGTAGTGTCTCCATATCTTCAATGCAAACACTACTGCTCCCAGTTCTAGATCATGCGTCGTATAATTTTGCTCTTGAATCTTCAATTATCGGGATGCGTGCGCAATAACTTTCTTTCGTTGCATAAGGACACAACCAAAACCTTGTCGCGAAGCGTCACAATATATCTCAAAATCATCGTTCCCTTCAGGTAACGATAAAATAGGCGCTGTAGTCAACTTCTTCTTCAGTAATTGAAATGCACTCTCCTGCTCAGAAGTCCATTCATACTTCTTCCCTTTTTGCGTTAACGCTGTTAATAGTTTAGCTATTCGGGAAAAATCTTGAATAAACCTTCTATAATAACCGGCTAAACCTAAAAATTGACGTATCTGCATTGGTGTCTTAGGAGTCTCCCATTTTTCAATGGCCACAATTTTAGCTGGATCAACCTGAATTCCTTTGCTACTAACAACGTGGCCAAGAAATTGCACTTCTTTCAACCAAAATGCACACTTAGAAAATTTTGTGTATAATTGTTCTTTTCTTAACAATTCTAATACCAACCTTAAATGCTGCTCATGCTCTTGCTCATTTTTGGAATAGATGAGAATATCGTCAATGAAAACGATAACAAACTTATCTAAATACGGACTACAAACTCGATTCATGAGGTCCATGAATACAGCTGGCGCATTCGTTAATCCAAACGGCATGACCAAAAATTTGTAATGACCGTAGCGTGTCTGGAAAGCAGTTTTCGGAATATCTTCTTCTTTGACGCGTAGTTGATGATAGCCCGAGCTTAGATCAATTTTCGAATAAACACATGATCCTTGCAGTTGATCAAATAAGTCGTCAATTCTCGGTAGTGGATACCGATTCTTGATAGTTAACTTATTTAATTCACGGTAATCTATACACATTCGGAAGGATCCATCTTTCTTCTTGACAAATAAAATCGGAGCTCCCCACGGTGAAGTGCTCGGTCGAATGAAACCACGGTTCAGTAATTCTTGTAACTGGCTTTATAAATCTTTCATCTCAGATGGTGCAAGTCGATATGGAGCACGAGCCACTGGTGCAGCTCCTGATACTAGATCTATTTGAAATTCTACAGATCTAAATGGAGGTAATCCCGGCAACACTTCCGGAAAGACTTCAGGAAAATATTTTGCTACAGGCACATCGTTGATGCTCTTCTCTTTTTCCTTCATTTCGACTTTATTAACATGTGCTAAGATTGCATAGCACCCTTTCTTCAAGCACTTTTGGGCTTTCAAACAGCTAATGAGTTTTAGCTTTGAGTTACCCTTCTCTCCATAAATCATTACTGGCGTTTTATCCTTACGAGGAATGCGAATTGCCTTCTTGGCACACACAACTTCAGCTCCTATTTTGGACATCCAGTCCATGCCGACTATTACATCAAAACTTCCTAATTCTACGGGTATCAAATCAATTTTAAATGTTTCTCCGGCTAAATTTATTTTTCAATCACGGCAAATTTATCAGCTTTAATTAGTTTACCATTAGCTAACTCAATCATGTACTTAGCATCTAGAGGTAATGATGAACAATTCAATTTAGCGTAAAAGTCTCTACACATATAACTTCTATCGGCACCAGTATCAAATATAATAGATGCTGATAAGTTATTAATGGTAAACGTACCCGTAACAAGCTCCGGGTCTTCACACGCCTCTCTAGCATTAATAATAAATGCTCTTCCACGTGCAGATCCGTTATTCTTCTCTGGATTCGGGCACTGGCTCTTATAATGACCCTGTTTCCCATACCCATAACAAGTAACAGTGACAAGGCAGTTCTATTTGCATTGGTGGCAGGAGTCTTGGTGCCATTTGTATTTGTAACAGGAATCCTACAATCTTCAGCAAGATGACCCCTTCGATTACAATTATCGCACACCACATTACAATAACCAGAGTGATGTTTGTGACATCTGTTACATAAAGGATTTCATCCTTTATAACCTGAACTTGAACCACTACCCGCACCTTGTGTGGTTTCTTGTTTCTTGTTGGATTGTTGATTACCTTCCCACTTTCTTTTGTTTTCCGATGTCTTGACATCGGTGTTCTTATCCAAAATAATCTGGTCCATCAACTCGTTTGCCATAGTGATGGCTTCATGAATAGTCTTGGGTTTCGATGCTGTAACATTTGCCTTGACATTTTTAGGCAAACCATCTTTGTACAGTTCTATCTTCCGTTCTTCGGTTGGTACCAATTCGGGACATAGCAAAGCTAATTCCATGAATCGCTGATTATAGTTGGTGAGTTCAGTACCAACAACTTTCAGGTTTCGTAGTTCAGCTTCCAACTTCCTAACCTCGTTCCTTGGACAATACTCGTTGATTAGCATTGTTTTGAATTCTTCCCATGGAGTATCATAAGCTACATCTCCTCCTACGGCCTTCGCATAGTTTTTCCACCACGTGAGTGCACTATCTTGTAAGGTGCACGATGCATACTTGGTCATGTCCTTCTCAATACAACCACTGATTTTAAACACAGACTCAATCTTTTCGATCCACCGAGTTAAACCGACCGGTCCTTCTGTTCCACTGAATGATGAGGGCTTGCAACCTTGAAAATTTTTGTAAGTACATCCCACACGAGGATTTGGGTTAACTGCAGCACCTCTTGCAGCCTCGACCCATAACATTCTGTCGTTCACTCGCTGATTGATGAGTTCCTTGATTTCTTGTTCCGTCATTCGGTTTAATCGCGCCATATTCTTCAATAAGAATGAAAAAATAATTATTCACATAGAATATTATGGATGTAGTGTGTATTTACAGTACATCGTAGCTTATTAATAATATGAACCAGTTATTATTATAAAAGCCTTTTCTTCCTATTAGCGTTTTATAATTATATCTAGGGTAGTACCTACTCGTTAAAGTTCATACTTAATAGCTTAGTACAGAAATTAATTACTACCATCCAAATAATACTCCACCATGGAAAATTATTGCATTTCACACTTCACTATTTTACATATGCTTATCTTACATCAAACATTAAGCAAACCACACTAGTAATATTATACAAAACGTTATATGATCCCATGGTTTAAAACAACAGCGCATCATTTAACCCAAAACGTTTGTGTTCAAAGAAATCACTTAAAGCTTATCCTGGCTGTCTCCCTGCATTTTGGCTGAGGGACCGAAGAACTGGATGTCGGGATAGAACTAATAGGAATTGCGGGAATAGGGGTGGAAGTGTCTGGTGGAGTTGGTGCCACAACATCCTCACTAAACTCGGGATTTGGATTTTCCAATTCAGTAGCCTTTCGTTTCTTTCCTCGTTCGAACTTGTCTTTCGTAATTTCCTGTATTTCTTCTTCCTCAGGATCACTTTCCGGTTCCTCTTCAATTGATTCATCCGAAAATTGTGAGTCTTCCCCAAAGGTGTTGTTTTCATCATCGGATAGGTTAATGACTGGAACACTATCTGAGGATTCTGGTTCGGAGTCGCTGAATGTGATAACAAGTTCTAAGCCAGACATCTATCACATAACAACTAGTACGTTAGTACCACATAATATTTACATATTAATTTTTAACCAACAAGGATAAGCAATAGTTTTCTAAACACGGTCAAAGTCCAGACTCACTAATGCATCCTAACAAACTCGATAAGACACACTAATACAAATTTTTAGGTTCTCTAAGACCAACGCTATGATACCACCTGAAGCGTCCCATTCATATCGAATATAAATGTCACGTACTCATTGGTGTCATTACGAGGTATTGACCTCTATATGTGACATTTTTCAAAATCTGCATACGTTTTTATAATACAAACCATAACCTTTATTATAATCGAAGGTTCAAACAGCATAATAATGATTATCGTTTAGCGATAATCTTAGTTTTACAAACTTTACATTTGATAATAACAATACGATTTCCAACATATTTCACATTACAAATCTTCCGATATGCAATTTTATTTTTGACACAAATATGCATACTCCAAATCCTGCTTAAATTCGGCATAATGCAGCGGAAGCTTTTAATTATCACCTGAGAATAAACATGCTTAAAACGTCAACATAAAGTTGGTGAGATATAGGTTTAATGCTAGCAGCTTTATAAATATAGACCACAAGATTTCATAAACATAAACGTTTTAATAAAAATATTCTAAGTGATTGAGCACTTGATAACCATACTTAACATTTAATCAACGTCGCATATTCCCTTTATTATGAAATCTCACTACACCGTACCAAGTGTAGTCACCGAAACGAAGTACTGTGCAACCGTTGAATACTGGTCGTCCAGTCCGGTTGGGGTTGCCAGGCCCGATAGATCTATCAACAGGATTCGCGTTTACAATACCTCATGTAAATAGTAGTTACCAAGTTACAGGGAAGTATGCCAGTGGTATAACTCAACGTAGAATATATATTTTTAATCACTTGTGTCCATAATGTAAATCATAAAATGCATGTATTCTCATCCCTAAAAATTTAGAGTTTAAAAGTGGGACTATATACTCACTTTTGCTTTGAAGATATTTAACACGACTTGGTCTCTGATAGATATCACGAACCTAACCATATATATAATATATTAACATATTTTCTTTTCAAATAATCGTTACATATATACTTATAATACTTTTAATATCTATTAGTCCGTAGTTAGCAGTCCGATGTTAGTGGTCCACAATTAGTTGCTCAATAAAATAAATAAAGACCCCATCATATTCGTATTGATCAGAATTAATCTCGACCCATGGTACCATGTTGTCAAATGACGTGTTGCGTACATAAAGTACCGTGTTGTCAAATGACGTGTTACGTACAAGCATGAGGTCTTATGATTAATCTTCTCGTGTTGTTTACGGGTGGTCCTGAAATATATAAAATCAAATCATAAGTAAATATATATAAAATATCATATTAATTAGCAAAGATATGATTAGTTTAGTTTTACTCCAATTAATTTCGTAGCTAAACTAGCTTCGGATACCCAATTTTCTTTTAGCCGTAGTTTCTTCAATATAACTCCGTTTTTGTTGGTTCAACTTGCCACTTCCTTGGATCGAGTCATTATTTATGAATATGAACTGTAAATACCTTAGTTTTCATTCGAAATCATAGGTTATAGGTAAAGCTTTGGTGAATCTTATGAAAGTGATCATTTCCGTTGTAAAAACAACATCTAGATGATCATTTTTACAAAAATACTTACACTTTGAGTTACACCATGAGATTTTTATATATTAACATATTCATAAAAAAATATCATTTTTCCAGAATATAAACTTCCAATTCAAAGTTTAAGATGGTTTTTAATTATCCAACTCAAAACAGCCCCCGGTTGCACTCCAACGATGTAGATTCAGTTTTAAGGTGTTCTTTGTAAAATCAAGTTGTATCTTGTTAAGTTAGCATATCATTATGATATATTACAGGTCTTGAAGTGTTTTAAAAGTCATGTTAGAAGGATCTATTTAGTTTGTGAACAAGTTTGAAATCATTCAAACTATGTTCTTGTTGTTATATATATTCGTAGTAAGATAGTCATATATGAATTGAACAAGATGATGAACCAAGGTTATACCTCAAGTATGATGAAGAAAGTTACTGAATAAACAAGATATGAACTTGCTCTTGATGACTTGGAAGACTAAGAAGTGAAATCATGAAAAGAAACAAAGGTTGTAAGTAAGTTTATATCTTGATTTAAGATAAATAACTTACATGAATTGAATCAAAGTTTAAACATAGTTTTACCTTGATTATGAAGCTAAAAGATGGTGAAAATGCTTGGAGATGATCAAGTATGATGTTAGGAGTATTTTGAGAGAGAATTTGGAGTGTAAGTATGAGAAAATGGAATGAAAAAATGGGGTGAAATCATAAAAACGAATTTACTTGTTATATAGAAAAAAAAATCCTTAAGTTTGTTTTTTAGCTCATTAGTCATACAAGTTGATAAATAATGGTTCCACATGTTTTTGACTCTAAGATGGCTGCTAAGAATGAATGATTAAAGGTGTATATACCAATAGTAAATACATCTAGAAGCTGCGTACAATACGTTTACATATACCCTAGGTATACGTGTAAAAATCTTGAGAAAACGAAACGAGAATTCAAATATAACTATCTTTTGTGAATATAGTTATATTTTTTTTATGTATTTAAGTCCTTTAAAGTAATTAAATACGTATTTATATGATACTTGTATAAGCATCATAGATTATAGGTATATATGTCAAAGAACGTTACGTATAGTTACTGTTTTGAAAACTTAAGTTAGTAGTCTCAAAGTATACTTATAACTCATTGTTATTAGTACAAAATGATATGTTAAACCATCCTTAGATCATGCTAAATATGTATAAATATGTATATGTACACAATCGTATAATTATCGTATGTTATATAGTTCGTGATATCATCGGTCAAATTGGACGGTCAAACGTTGTGTAAAACTCTTTTCAAAAACATAAGACTCAACAATTTGGATTGCTTATCATGTTGGTAATGTTTAATTTAAGTAGATATTAATCTTATATGTATAAAACGGTTGGAAAAATCTGGGTCGTTACAGCAAACAGTTCAGAAAAGCAACCATTTTTGGAGAAAAACATGGGGGATCAAACAAGAAGGAATGAACGATGAGGTGCATCATCTATCATTCGACGAGCTTTGTAATTACAAATTGGGTATCTTTAACTACTTTTCTACACTAATCACCCTCATGAATTTATAATTAGAGTCTGATTTCATGCAAATGAGGGCATTGCATGATCTCAAGTGTGGGGAAGGTTTATAAATTCTCTCAGGTTTACACTTGGTTTAATTGTCAAATTTTGTGAAAATTTGAAAAAATTTCAACTAAATGAACTCAAAATCATGTTTATACATATTTATGAACGATAAAACAAGGTAATAATACCGAAATTATTGTTACTTTGGAAAGGACATAAATTGAGAAACAACCCAAAACGCTTGAATTCATTTAAAATGGAATAGAAGAGAATAAAAAGGCAAAGAAAGATAAAATAAAAGCTAAGTGTGGGGAGAATATACCAAGTTATTCAATTAATAACTATCTATCACATGTTTCTGTAAAGTTATTGCAGGTGCTTTTGTTTTGGACTAAATTAACCGCTTTACCCAATTTATCTGAAAGAATAGATGGATCTACACGATGAATCAATTCCATCATTAAAAGGAAGTAAAGTCTTCCGAAAAAGACACGCGCTTTTTGATTTAGGTCAAGAAGTTGTCGTCCAGACCAGCTGTAGGTTGACGAAAAATCTAAAAAAGTCATCTCTAAAATCAGCAGGAAATCCATGGACCTCAGCATCAAATAGGGCCGCCAAGTGGTCAGACTTATCCTAACCATGAGAGGATCTGTCTCGTAAAATGGGGAGGGCGCCGTGCAAATTAGCTTGATAAGACTAATGAATCAGACCCCCAGAAAGGATAATCTCCTTAAAGATTAAAAATCGACTTTTAAGCCTGATATTACTCAATCCTTGAGATTGACCTTAAATATTGAGAATTACAAACTCATGGAATTCGATGATATCTAAACTCGAGCTTGAACGAGAAAATATTTTGATCAAAATACAAACCGATTTGTTTTCTGAAAACCTATTTTCAATACATTCATTACCATTGAACGTAAAATCCTAGGAATTCACCTGGAATTCATTAGGTCACCTGAACCAAATCGGGTGTCAACCGTAAGAACGGTGGTTGCATAGCATGGTCGAAGACATGACCTTGTGCCAGACCGAAAAATTATAGGGTGATCTTTACTATTGCTCCTACAAAGGATAGTAATTGCATCCGACACGTTATAGACCATGAACATCTACATGTCATTAGACATCGCCTCAACAGTTGCTTGTTCAACGCTTTCCTTTACAACCGGACGGTAGTTTACCGAAAGGTAATATACGGAGCAAGTATACTGGACGTGTTGCTTTTCTAATATAAGATTAGCAAGTGGGTGACACAAAACCGCAAGTTTTGAGCTAAAATTTTCAAATCTGAAACCCACAAAACCCACAAAAACAATTTGCAAACACCGGTGAAGGGTTATTCCGGAAAACTTATCTAGGGTAAAAGCTAAAATGAATTTTCAAAAGATCAAATGTTTTCATAAAGATCCAATTTCCTTAAGGATCTAAATTTTATAAGTCATGTGGGACTGTAAACCACATCGTTACTACCATTGTTTATACCGCTGTATCAAAACCACTTATGTATAAAGTGTGAAGAATAAAGAAGTGATTCATGTGATTTAATTTCAAGTTCTGTATTGCTTGAGAACAAGCAACGCTCAAGTGTGGGGATATTTGATAGTGCTCCAAATGAACATATATTTAGTCGCAATATCATCCCAATATGTAAAGTTTTTAGTTGTAATTATTTTATTTTTAAGTTGTAATCGTTTAAATAAATAAATGTGAAGACAAAGCACGAAGATTAAAGAATTGAAGAAAAAGTGCCACTAAAGCCTGAAAAGTGCCACTAAAGCCATAGTGCACTCAAAAGTATGCCGACAAGCTATGAGACAAGCTATGAGACAAAGTATGCCGACAAGCTATGAGACAAGTTAAAGAATTATATAAATTATTTATATATTATAAATATATATATTAAATCATGTCGACAAGCTATGAGACAAAGGATCCTGAGCTGGAAAACTATGCCATGCGATCGCATGAGCCAAAAAGGCTGGCCACATTCCTATAAAAGCCAGCGAATTTGATGTATTTTGCACACCATCAATCTATCTCTCTGTCTATAATATATAATATATATATAGTATAGGGTAGTTTTATATTAGTTAGTTTGGGTTATGTAACGGTTATTTTACGGGTTTTGAAGTCGAAGTTCTGTTCGTGTAACACTACGCGATAAATAATCAATGTAAGCTATGTTCTCCTTTTTAAATTAATGTCTCGTACTTAAGTTATTATTATGCTTATTTGAGCCGAAGTAATCGTGATGTTGGGTTAAATATTAAGATGGGGTAATTGGGCTTTGGACCATAATTGGGGTTTGGACAAAAGAACTACACTTGTGGAAATTAGACTATGGGCTATTAATGGGCTTTATATTAAATTAACGATACCTCGTTAATTTAATATAAAGGTTACAATTTGACGTATCTATATATAACCACATACGCTTAATCGGATACGATGGGTGGGATATTTATAAATACAAATTATTGTTCATTTGACAGGACACGGGGATGGATTAATAGTCAATGGACTCATTAAAACAGGGGTGGATTGCATTCAAGGGTAATTAGTGTAATTGTTAACAAAGTATTAAAACCTTGGTTTACACACAGTCGATAGCCTGGTGTATTCATTAAACAAAGTATTAAGACCTTGTTACAGTTCGAATCCCCAATTAGTTGAAATATTTGACTTCGGGTATAAGGTTAAATTTGCCGAGCATTGTATAATTATGACCGATGACCTATTATGGACAAAAACCAGATAGGTTTCAAATACATCCAGGACAAAGGACAATTAACCCAGGGTAATAAATAATCAAAACGTCAAACATCATGGTTACGGAAGTTTAAATAAGCATAATTATTATATTGTTATTTATTTTACGTACTTTAATTATTGTCATTTATATTTACGCTTAAGTTTTAAAATCGAAAAACCGGTCATTAAACGGTAAACCCCCTTTTATATATTATTACTATATATAATATATTTTGTACAAATATAATTGTTTAAAAATATAGTGTAAAATAAGTCGTCTCCCTGTGGAACGAACCGGACTTACTAAAAACTATACTACTCTACGATTAGGTACACTGCCTATAGTGTTGTAGCAAGGTTTAGGTATATCCCAATCTATAAATAAATAAATAACTTGTGTAAAAATGTATCGTATTTAATAGTTTTTCATTGTAAAAATATAACTATTTCGTACCCCTCTGCTTTAACATCACCGTGCTAAGGGGAAAGTTTATGCCGTTATATAACCCACACATATGTAAAGTTTAAGTACTCATGTCAAGTAAGTAAAAGATAAAAAGCGCATGTATTCTCAGTCCCAAAAATAGTATAAGTAAAAAGGGAAGCTATAACTCACAGTGATAAGAGCGGTAAAGTCGATAATGAAAGTATGCAAGTAGTAAGTCGGTCCGAAAGGTCGTCAACCTAAGTCAAAGGTTACTAGGTCAGTATGTTTTCCCAATAAGTGTAAAAGTGAATAAATTAAGTTTAAGTGTCATCATCATCATCATTCATCATCATAAAAGCTAAGTAAGTTTGACAAGAATAGAGATCGAAACAATATGCTGACTTCGGTCAGCTTCTATGACCTCTACGTAAATCGAAAAGACGCGTAGTCAGTGGCTATGGCTCCGTATATGAGTCCCCTAACCTATGACCAATTTTCAGAACCTAACTCGTCTTCGTTTGACCGTGGCGACAGTTTAAGTGCGAGTAGGTCAGAAATTTCAGCACAACGTTACAACGGCGTAGTGACTTTCGGAGGCCTATAAATCTTAAACCGTATATCGGATTAAGTCGAGGCCTAAACGAACTGTCATCTAATCAAAACGAACTAACTGAAAATCAATTTTCCAGAAGTCCAGGAATCTAATCATATCCCGAAAAATAGTTAAACAAGTGCTCCGGTGGGGTTCTTGGTGCTTGATGCTCATCACGGTTCTCATCCTTGATGCTTGTAAGCTTCAAGTGTACAACTCGTTGATGGGTTAGCATCACCTTGACCAAGATTCTACCATCAACACACAATATGTTAAGACCAAATAAGAACACAACTCATTTAATATTCTTAGATGGATGATGAACCAAGGTTACATCATATCCTTAGTCTTAACACAATTACAAGTTACATTTTCAGCTAAAGCTACAAACTTTACTTCAATCAAACAAGTATGAACATAATCTAAGTTAAATGAAGTGATGGAACCCTAAGCTAGAGAGCTTAGATCCTTTTCACACAAGTTATAAGGTCACAAAGCTAGAAAGCTTGAACCTTTAGTGTTCTTGAAGATCTTGAAGCATAAAGCTTGGATCTTTAAGTTACATGAAGACCATAAACACAAGTTTTGATCTTTATAACAAAATAATGATATCATAAGTTAGGAAACTTAGATCCAACAAAGGATATGAAGATTCAAGCTAGAAAGCTTGCATCTTGGTTGTTCTTGAAGATCTTGAAGCATAAAGCTTGGATCTCTAAGTTACATGAAGATTACAAACATAAGTTTGAATTTTTATAACAAAATAACAAGATTAAAGTTAAAAGATATAGATCTACAAAGTAGGTGAAGATTCAAAGCTAGAAAGCTTGAATCTTTCATGTTCTTGAAGGATTCAAATCCATGTTTGAATCTACAAGATGTAATCAAGATCAAAAGCTAAAAAGCTAGACCCATGATGATGATGATTGTGATGACCCAGAAATTTCCGATCAAATTTAAACTTTAATCTTTATATGTTCCCGACACGATAAGCAAAATCTGTAATGTTGAGTCTCGAAAGTTTTGAATTCCATATTCATGTAATCAATTACCATTTGACTATGCCCGATGATTCACGAACAATTGTGTGTAAATAAATATGTAAATATATATAATTTATATTATAGTATAATATATATATAATGTATGAATAATAAATATACAATAAAAATTATTATATAACATATTATATGATTATTAAATATTACGAAAGTATAATATATATATATATATATATATATATATATATATATATATATATATATATATATATATATATATATATATATATATATATATATATATATATATATATATATATATATATATATATATATATATGATACAGGTATAAATATAGTTGTTAATATTATTATAAATTTTGATATTAATACCAATACTGGTATTATTAATATAATCTATTGATGTGAATTTGATATATATAAATTGTAATAGTATTTTTATTAATAATATTATTATTATCATTAATAAAATAGCCTTATTATAATTAGTATTATTATTAATAATATTATTTTTATAAATTTTATAGATATTATTATCATTATAATTAATAGTAATATTATTATAATTATGTCATTATAAACTTTTATTATTAGTATTTACAACATTAAGTGTACTATTAATAGTATTAAAAATTATATACTAAGTAATTAAAATTTAAGAACTAGAAATATATATATACAGATTAAGACTTATAAAAGAAACAAATTGTTGCAGTACATATATAAAAGAACAGATAGATAATTACGCAGTAGGATCCAAAAACTCGTTTGATATCTCTATCGATTCTGTCTCTAATTTGTTATCTGTCCCAATCCAATCCAGTACAAAATGATTCTAGTTAAACAGAAGCAAACAAAATTTGTTTTGGACACTTTCTAATTGTATTTGAATTTTCTTTTGTTTGATATCTTCGTACAGAATTTGTTACACGTCTTAATCGAGTTACAACGCAAGTATCATAAAACTATCACCAAACTTACTCATCTTTTTACTCTTGTTTTCGGTTTCTACCTCTCTCAACATCTTTATCTATCAAACAAACACCCAACTCAAACCGCCATCACCTCATATCTTTTCTTCTCACTTTTGGCCGATGACACCCAACACCCATATAATCAAAATCACCACCATGATTAACTCAGTTGCAGCACTTGTTTCTGATGTTGCACGTACCACAAATCATCACAAAAATATTGTTGCTATGTTGCTGCTCTTGTTCCTGTCTTCTGTCGCGACTCAAACCACTACTTCCACCGCCACCTTCACAACCATACTTTCTCTCTAACCATCTCTCCCTCTTCTCTTCTCTTCTATTGCAACAAAAACCATCATCATACACTTGCAAATAATATCACCTAAACCCACTTAAATGCTTAATATTCGCCACTGTTTTTTTTTCTGTCGTGTAAATCACCACAACCGTCACCTCTTTTTGATTCTTTCTTGCTACACGATCAACTGCTGCAACGTTGTTAAAGGTGTTCTACTTTTCGAACTTCACCCAATCGAAATCATGTAAAAACTGCTGCTACTCAACTCGTTTATTGCTTCTGCTTTGGGAAAACGTCGACACACACATATAAAAAGGAGGAAAACTACAGCCACTATAGGTTTTCCTTTATTTAATGATATCCGAATGTTTTTACTGCATGTTGCTGTTTTCTAATCCCCTTTAAATGAACTACTCCATATTCTTTATAAAGCAATAATAAAGAAGTAATATGATATAGGTAGTGGAGAACCTTAGGTGTCAGTGGAGAAAGTGGTATCAAATTTTCGAACGTAATAGGTGGTAAATCATGAACCCACACCTCACTTGTTTGCATCAGTTTAAAAAGAAAAGACAAAGGAACCGAGACCCACTTCCAATTACTCTATATTTGATAATGAGGTTTGATTATGATTTAAATGATAATGTGCCGATAAACAAATGATGCATATATTTTTTTTGTCGACTGAAATTCACGAAACAGGCCACAATAGGCTTATTAAATTGAACTAGTGATATTGGGCTACTAAATCATTGTTGTTGGATTGAACAAGAAACCCATCCCATTTTCTGTTTGAGCACCGAAGCCCATTGTTCACTTAAAATTTATTAATCGACCCAAAAATCCACTTGGGCTAACAATTGTTACTTGTCGACTTCCTGTTACTGCTATATCGTGTTCCTGTTTTTCTGTGGACAACGAGTGAATGATGATGAGTGAAGGTAACAATGAGATGATGAGATGATAGGATGGGCTGTAAGTTTTAAAGAAGAAGAAGAACACGGGGTTAGAGGCTAAATAATTTTTTTGTTACGAACTAAAACAGAAATCAACAAGCAAAGCAGCTGGTTAGGGATGTGTTGGGTTAAACGTGAGGTCGTGAGTTCGAGACCCGTCCCGGGCACTTTAAGTCTTTTTAATACTACAAAGGTATAACTTATTGTTATTATTATTTCTATTATTATTATTATTTTACTAATTATTATCTACAATTAAGATTACTAGTATTAACATTATTATTATTATTTGAATTATTATTATTGTAACATTATTGTTATTACTAGTATCACCCTTAGTATTATTATTATTATTATTATTGTTATTAATATTAATATTATAGTTATTAATATTATTATTATTAATATAAGTATTATAATAAAATTCTCTTTTATTATGATTATAAATGTGAGCACAAAAATTATTATTATTATCACTAATAGTTATAATATTGTTATTAGTATGATTATGATTAGGATTATTATTATTATTATTATTATTATTATTATTATTATTATTATTATTATTATTATTATGAAAATAATACAAGATATCATTACTCTCATTAATATTAGTAAAAGTATCACTTTTGTAACTATCAGTATTATTATTATTAAGCAAAAGTATCATTTTAGTAAAAGTACTATATTTATTGAGATCATTAATATTATTATTACAATTAACATTTTTTTATAAAAATTATCATTTCAATTAATATTAAGATTATTAATATTATTTTTAGTATTATTTTTAGAGACATTATTACCATTTTTATCATTATTATTATTACCACTATAATTATTATTATCATTAATATAATGATTACCTTTATTAGTAAAATCAAGTACTATCACTATTATCATTTTTAACGAGATTAATATTCTTAATGAAAATATGAAATATATATAATATTAATATAAAAAGGATATAACTAATAAATTTACATATATATATATATATATATATATATATATATATATATATATATATATATATATATATATATATATATATATAAAGTTGTTCGAATCGAATTATGTGTTTTAATATAATTACAACTAATATAGGTTCGTGAATCCGAGGCCAACCCTACATTGTTTAGTTGTTCACTGTCGTCATATGTATTTTTACTACAAAATACAATACGGTGAGTTCATTTACTCCATTTTTACTCTTTACATTTTTGGGACTGAGAATACATGCGCTTTTATAAATGTTTGACGCAATAGACACAAGTACCTTAACTGTATTCTATGAAAGAATTATCTGGGATTGGGGTTGATTATTAAGACACGCATTAGTCCCCGATTTCCGTAAGAGCGTATGAGCTCCCGAGCCGGGCGGATGGTTTATTATTTATGACATTTTGGCACCGGTTGTCCTATATTTTATAAACATGTGTTCAGCCGTGGGGTGTAAAGACCGGCACAGAGGTTCTATATTTTGAAGGCACATGTATTCAGCCGTGGGGTGAAAGACCGGCACAGATGATTACTATCATATTTTAAATCCTCACCAGGTGTTCTTCATATGAAAGATATTTTTTTTGTGCAGTTGGAATGGGACTTCTGCACATTTTATAATATTTAAAATCTTGTGGTCTATTAAAATGATGAAAATGAAATGATTACTATAAACTAATGAACTCACCAACCTTTTGGTTGACACTTGAAAGCATGTTTATTCTCAGGTTTGAAAGAAATCTTCTGCTGTGCATTAGCTCATTTTAAGGATATTACTTGGGGTCATTCATGACATATTTCAAAAGACGTTGCATTCGAGTCATTGAAGTTCATTAGATATTATTAAGTAAATGACGGATTAGGTCATTTATAGTTGGATATTATGAAATGGTATGCATACCTGTCAACTTTCGATGAAATAAAAGTTTGTCTTTTAAAAACGAATGCAATGTTTGTAAAATGTATCATTTAGAGGTCAAGTACCTCGCGATGTAATCAACTATTATGAATCGTTTATAATCGATATGGACTTCGTCCTGATGGATTAGGACGGGGCGTTAAAATGATGAATTCGTGATGATGAGAAGGAGAAGAAGAAGAGAAATTCAAAATACTTACACTTTTTAGAGAGAGAAAGACTAGAGAAAGAATTAGAGAGTAAGTGTGTGTGAAATGCAAATGAGTGCAAGTGTAAAATGGATGGAATAAGGCTTGTATTTATAGGTGGTGAGGTGATGGTGGGGGTGATGTGGCCGTGGGGTAGTAGAGGGGACAAGGGGGACAAACTTTTGCTTTTTGGTTAATGGTTGTCTAAAGTTGGTGCTTATGTTAGGATCTCATGCAATATTAAGGATAATACTTGACAAAAATGCTAGCATGTTCCCTCTAATAAATGGGCATTTGTCTTACATATTAATGGGTCACTAGTTACATAAAATTGGGCTAATTAAATAGTCCACTAGCTAGTGTAGGGTAGGCTAAGGTCCAACAAGGTAGAAAGTCCAACAAGACTAACTAGTAAGCATAAGTAAATTACTAAGCGTAATTAAGCATCCAAAAACCCAAGTAATTATTATTATAAAATAATAATTAATATTTCATAGTCATAATATTCCAATTACGACAAAAGTTAAACGTGTACGCAGTACGCAGTTTGTTCGAAACGTCAAGTGACACCAACGGTCGTAAAAGCATTCGGGGATCAAGTTAAGTGATCACACACTTAATAGCACGTTGTAAGATATTAATGAAAGTAATTAATCATTAAATAAGATCTCAGAGTATAATATAGCTCAGTACGCACAAATACGCAGTTTCGTGAAAGCACAAAGCATAAAAGCAAGTCGAAAAAGCCGGGTCGTTACAAAAAGGCCCCTATAAATGTTAATTTTTTCAATACGTATAATATATAATACTATGATAGCGTAATCAATAGAATTAAAAATTTTCAAAACAACTGTTGCAATGTTATTCTCAAATGGTTGTCAACTCGTTATAGTTACACTATTGTTTATATAAAACCGTAATCATAACATTTTTTCTAACGAAGTAATTGGTCAACTATTTATAGTCAATACTCTAATTATATTGTTTTTAATACCTATAAACATTAATCTATTAAGTCTTTATTGTTAGATGATAGACCGCAAGTAAGATATTCCGTTACGATGTACAAATAAATGTATTATTACATAGGTTTTTCAAAATTTGGGGCCCCTTAAAAATTTGAGGCCCTGTGTGACTGCACACTTTGCACATGCACCAAAGACGCCTATGCAGTCCTAACCTTCATTAAAAAAAAGAAGATATATTTAAATAAATATTTTGTGTATATAGTTATTTAAAAAAAATCATTCATCGTAGTAAGTTATTAACGCTAATTACAAGTGACTTTTTATATAATTTACAGCTAATATTAAGTAACTACATAATATTCATGGTAAAGATGGTTACTCTAGACCTTTTTTTGTAAAAGTACTCTGTATATAGTTTATACAAAATATTTTCTTGAAATGCCCCGTTCATATACAATATAAACGATTCACAATAGTTGATTTCATCGCGAGGTAATTGACCTCTATATGATACATTTTACAAACATTGCATTCGTTTTCAAAAGACAAACTTTCTTTACATCGAAAGTTGACGGCAAGTATACTATTTCATAATACCTCCAACTATAATTGACTTAATAATAATCTTGATGAACTCGACGACTTGAATGCAACGTCTTTTGAAATATGTCATGAATGACTCCAAGTAATATCTCTAATATGAGAAAATGTACAGCGGAAGATTTCTTTCATACCTGAGAATAAACATGCTTTCAAGTGTCAACCAAAAGGTTGGTGAGTTCATAGGTTTATCATAAAACAAAAAAAAAATTCATCATTTTGATAGACCACAAGATTTAAATCCTGCATGGTACAAATGGGCCTGAATCCTATTGATAATGCTAAAAACGGACATATATTTCATAGCATTATTCCTCAAGAAAGACAAGCTTTTAGTTGCAATTGTTCTATTTACAAGTGATATTCGTTTAAATAATAAAAGGTGAAGACAAAAGACAGATTCGACGAATTGAAGACGCAAACGACCAAAAAGCTCAAAAGTACAAAAGACAATAAAAAAGGTTCCAATTATTGATAAGAAACGTCTCGAAATCACAAGAGTACAAGATTCAAAACGTAAAGTACAAGATATTAAATTGTACGCAAGGACGTTCGAAAATCCGGAACCGGGACCAGAGTCAACTTTTAACGCTCGACGCAACGGACTAAAAATTACAAGTTAACTATGTATATAAATATAATATAATATATAATTAATTATATTAATTATATATATATTATATATATATATATAAAAAACCGTCGGCAGAGAAAACTCCAAGGACTGAGCTGTAAATACTATCTCCGCGACTCACGGAGTTTGAAGGGGTTTTTGCCGCGAGTCGCGGAGCCCCAAATTTCAACTCTGGCTATAAAGGAAACCGAATTCTGATCAAATTTCATATCTTATTTTCTCTCATCTCTCAATATATACGATATATATATATATATAATTTTTATTTTAATTTTAATTTTAATTATAATTCTAATAATAAGGGTATGTTAGCGAATGTTGTAAGGGTGTAAGTCGAAATTCTGTCCGTGTAACGCTACGCTATTTTTAATCATTGTAAGTTATGTTCAACCTTTTTACATTAATGTCTCGTAGCTAAGTTATTATTATGCTTATTTAAAACGAAGTAATCATGATGTTGGGCTAATTACTAAAATTGGGTAATTGGGCTTTGTACCATAATTGGGGTTTGGACAAAAGAACGACACTTGTGGAAATTAGACTATGGGCTATTAATGGGCTTTATATTTGTTTAACTAAATGAAAGTTTGTTAATGTTAATATAAAGATTTACAATTGGGCGTCCCTATAAATTACCATATACACTCGATCGGACACGATGGGCGGGGTATTTATATGTACGAATAATCGTTCATTTAACCGGACACGGGAATGGATTAATAGCCACTAGAATAATTAAAACAGGGGTGAAATTACATTCAAGGGTAATTGGTGTAATTGTTAACAAAGTAGTAAAACCTTGGTTTACACGCAGTCGATAACCTGGTGTATTCATTAAACAAAGTATTAAAACCTTGTTACAATTCGAATCCCCAATTAGTTGGAATATTTAACTTCGGGTATAATAATAATTTGACAAGGACACTTGCAATTTATATTTATGACTGATGGACTGTTATGGACAAAAACCAGACTGACATATTAAATAATCCAGGACAAAGGACAATTAACCCATGGGCATAAAACTAAAATCAACACGTCAAACATCATGATTACGGAAGTTTAAATAAGCATAATTCTTTTATTTCATATTTAATTTCCTTTATTTTATATTTAATTGCACTTCTAATTATCGCACTTTTATTTATTGTTATTTAATCGCACTTTTAATTATCGTACTTTTTAATTATCGCAATTTTATTTTATCGCACTTTTATTATTCGCAATTTCATTATCGTTATTTACTTTACGCTTTAAATTACGTCTTTTATTTATTTAATATTTTACATTAGGTTTTAACTGCGACTAAAGTCTTAAAATCGACAAACCGGTCATTAAACGGTAAAAACCCCCCTTTATAATAATAATATTACTTATATATATATTTGTATTTTTATAAAAGTAAACTAATATAGCGTTGAGCTTTGTTTAAAGATTTCCCTGTGGAACGAACCGGACTTACTAAAAACTACACTACTGTACGATTAGGTACACTGCCTATAAGTGTTGTAGCAAGGTTTAAGTATATCCATTCTATAAATAAATAAATATCTTGTGTAAAATTGTATCGTATTTAATAGTATTTTCCTAGTAAAATATAAACCATTTTATATACACCTCGCATGACATCACCTATACCCACCTGTAATGTACGTGCGATATCTTTTAAATAAAGTACACCTTTCTCGTGTACGAAATCATCTTTCATAAATCTTAGTAACCGTACACATATCTTGTGCACAAAAATAACATACACATAACCTGTGTATAAAATCATTCTCTCGATACATAACATTCACTTTTCATTGCTTTCATAGCTTGGCTTGGTAACCGACCTTAACATATGAAGCGCATAATAATATCCCCAAAACAGAACATCTCGTCTGTATAATAATCATATAAACTTCGAAGTACTAAACACCACGCCCACTAGCCCTTCCGTCTAGTGAACATTCTGGGTGGGGGTGTTAAACTCGGTAGCTACCTTTAGGATTCGCGTCAATTAGGCGTGCACTAATTCTCAAAATTAGTGATGTTCCCTAATTCTTAGATTATCAAGCAATAATAATCAGAGGAAAAATATTCATATCAACTGTGGCAATTATCACGTCCACATAATTCAATGGTGGCAATTATCACGTCCACATAATTCATTCGAGGAATGTTTTGCTTGTGTCTATCTCGTCAAACATTTATAAAAGCATTTCATGTATTCGCAGTTCAAAATATATTTCAAAAGCATTTAATAAAGCAGTTGTAAAAGTAGCGCATGTATTCTCAGTCCCAAAAATGTAAAGAGTAAAAGGGAATCAAATGAACTCACTCTACAATATTTTGTAGTAAAAATATTCATACGACGATACTGAACAATGCAGGGTTAACCTCGGATTCACGAACCTATATCATTTGTATATTTGTTAATACACATATTTGTAATCAAACAATATATATATATATATATATATATATATATATATATATATATATATATATATATATATATATATATATATATAATTTTATTAGTTATATTATTTTTTAATATTAATAACTTATATGTTCCAGGTATTCATTTTCTTTTATATATTAACTAAATAATGTATTAATTTTGTTATATTTTATATATTAAGTATGTTTATATATATATATATATATATATATATATATATATATATATATATATATATATATATATATATATATAAATATTTATATATATATATATATATATATATATATATATATATATATATAAATATATATATAGTGGTAGGATCAAGAAGGAAGTAACCATTCGGGGGGAAGCGGGGGGAAGCAAAAACTTTTTTTTTTTCATTTTTTGAAAAAACTTTATTCACGAACATTATAGATGAGATGAAAATATGAAAAACATTTAGTAGAGACACTTTGTGATAAATGTTTTTATTTTGGCGGGAAAATGCTCGGAGAAGTAATATATAACAATTATCGTGTTTTTTGAGCGTATTTTGAGGTTTTAGCTATTGGGGTTTAGATATTAGGGTTTAGATATTAGGGTTTATAGGGTTTAGATATTAGGGTTTAGAAATTTAGGGTTTAGGGTTTAGATTTAGGGTTTAGATTTAGGATTTAGATTGAGTTTTTAACACGAACGGTTTAGAGTTTAGGGTTTAGGGTTTAAGGATTAGGGTTTGGTGTTTTGGGTTTATGGAATAAACCCAAAACAACAAACCCTAAACCCTAAACTCTAAATCGGGCTAAATTTTACTTCACAAAACATAAAAAAAAAACGTTCATATTCTTCACGAACAATATTATCTTGAATGTTATTTTTGTCGATCGTTTTCCCGCCTAAATAATAACATTCATCACGAAGTGTCTCTTCTAAATGTTCATATTTTCGTGTGATCTTGATGCCGAAAAAAAAATTTTCAAAAAAAATGAAAATTTTTTTTTTTGCTTCCCCCCGCTTCCCCCCGATTGGTTACTTTCCCATTGATCCTGCCCCTATATATATATATATATATATATATATATATATATATATATATATATATATATATATATATATATATATATATATATATATATATATAAATTCGGGGGGAAGCGTGGGGAAGCAAAAAAAAAAAAATTCGTTTTTTTGGAATTTTTTTTCGGCATCAAGATCACACGAAAATATGAACATTTAGAAGAGACACTTCGTGATGAATGTTATTATTTAGGCGGGAAAACGATCGACAAAAATAACATTCAAGATAATATTGTTCGTCAAAAGTACAAAAGACAATCAAAAAGGTTCCAATTATTGATAAGAAACGTCTCGAAATCACAAGAGTACAAGATTCAAAACGTAAAGTACAAGATATTAAATTGTACGCAAGGACGTTCGAAAATCCGGAACCGGGACCAGAGTCAACTCTTAACGCTCGACGCAACGGACTAAAAATTACAAGTTAACTATGTATATAAATATAATATAATATATAATTAATTATATTAATTATATATATTATATATATATATATAAAAAACCGTCGGCAGAGAAAACTCCAAGGACTGAGCTGTAAATACTATCTCCGCGACTCGCGGAGTTTGAAGGGGTTTTTGCCGCGAGTCGCGGAGCCCCAAATTTCAACTCTGGCTATAAAGGAAACTGAGTTCTGATCAAATTTCATATCTTATTTTCTCTCATCTCTCAATATATACGATATATATATATATATAATTTATATTTTAATTTTAATTTTAATTATAATTCTAATAATAAGGGTATGTTAGCGAATGTTGTAAGGGTGTAAGTCGAAATTCTGTCCGTGTAACGCTACGCTATTTTTAATCATTGTAAGTTATGTTCAACCTTTTTACATTAATGTCTCGTAGCTAAGTTATTATTATGCTTATTTAAAACGAAGTAATCATGATGTTGGGCTAATTACTAAAATTGGGTAATTGGGCTTTGTACCATAATTGGGGTTTGGACAAAAGAACGACACTTGTGGAAATTAGACTATGGGCTATTAATGGGCTTTATATTTGTTTAACTAAATGAAAGTTTGTTAATGTTAATATAAAGATTTACAATTGGGCGTCCCTATAAATTACCATATACACTCGATCGGACACGATGGGCGGGGTATTTATATGTACGAATAATCGTTCATTTAACCGGACACGGGAATGGATTAATAGCCACTAGAATAATTAAAACAGGGGTGAAATTACATTCAAGGGTAATTGGTGTAATTGTTAACAAAGTAGTAAAACCTTGGTTTACACGCAGTCGATAACCTGGTGTATTCATTAAACAAAGTATTAAAACCTTGTTACAATTCGAATCCCCAATTAGTTGGAATATTTAACTTCGGGTATAATAATAATTTGACAAGGACACTTGCAATTTATATTTATGACTGATGGACTGTTATGGACAAAAACCAGACTGACATATTAAATAATCCAGGACAAAGGACAATTAACCCATGGGCATAAAACTAAAATCAACACGTCAAACATCATGATTACGGAAGTTTAAATAAGCATAATTCTTTTATTTCATATTTAATTTCCTTTATTTTATATTTAATTGCACTTCTAATTATCGGACTTTTATTTATTGTTATTTAATCGCACTTTTAATTATCGTACTTTTTAATTATCGCAATTTTATTTTATCGCACTTTTATTATTCGCAATTTCATTATCGTTATTTACTTTACGCTTTAAATTACGTCTTTTATTTATTTAATATTTTACATTAGGTTTTAACTGCGACTAAAGTCTTAAAATCGACAAACCGGTCATTAAACGGTAAAAACCCCCCTTTATAATAATAATATTACTTATATATATATTTGTATTTTTATAAAAGTAAACTAATATAGCGTTGAGCTTTGTTTAAAGATTTCCCTGTGGAACGAACCGGACTTACTAAAAACTACACTACTGTACGATTAAGTACACTGCCTATAAGTGTTGTAGCAAGGTTTAAGTATATCCATTCTATAAATAAATAAATATCTTGTGTAAAATTGTATCGTATTTAATAGTATTTTCCTAGTAAAATATAAACTATTTTATATACACCTCGCATGACATCAAGTATTTTTGGCGCCGCTGCTGGGGAACACTCTTAAATGCCGGAAGCGCAACGCTAATATAAAAAAAAAGAAAAAAGATTTTTTGTTTACTCTTATTAAAATTCGTTTTGTAAAAATACGTTTTAAATATTCGAAATATATAAAAAGAAAAACAAAAATATAAGTATTTTTTTTAAGATTTTGTTAAATATTTAAGTTTTATAAGTTTCTTTATCTTTATTTTAGTTTATAATAATATAAATTTTATTAAACATCTTTTATTTATATAAAAATAGAAAACAGAAAATAAAAAATAAATAAATAAATAAAAATGCGTCGAAAATTCAAATCTGTCAGCTGAATTCTGGATCCCCGCGACTCGCGGGATTTTATGCTTTAATTGCCGCGACTCGCTGAGTAACTCTGACACGCGACAGAAACCCTAAAACTGCATTAATTACGGGTTATTATTAATATTAATTATTATTTAAACCTAATTATTATTATTATTATTATTAGTTTTAGTTTTATTTTTATTTTTACTTTTTATTTAATTTATGTATTTAGTATTAATTAGTTTTATTAAATTGTAAAATTAGTAGTTTTATTAAATAAATAATATAAAAATAATATTTTTATAAAAATTGTACTTTTTACAACTTTTTGTATATTTTTATATTTTGTCCCTTTTTAATCGTTGTAGCGTAATATTTGTATTTTTTAGCTCATATTTAATTTTAAACTTAGTTTTTGCTATAGTTATTTTTACTCCTAGATTTTTAGGCTTTGCCGTAGAATTCCTTAAGTGCTTTTTCTTTAGACTAAGATTTAGGTGCTTTAGAATTTTGCGACGCCTTTTTAAGTTTTAGTTTCTTTTTAAGTTATTTCCATTTGGGATTTAGTTTTTCCTGTAAGCTTTAATATTTTTAGACCTTTTACTATGTACCAATTGTCATTCCAATTAGTAATTTCAATTTGCGATTATAATTTTAAATTAGTTGTAGTAATAAGGTTAGGTTAGTCAAGTATTTTTAAGTTTTTATAAGTTTCTTTTATTTTTCCGTCACCTTTTATTTTTCAACCATTTTTTTTTTCTTTTTCGACCTTTTGCGACGAACTCTTTTTCTCTCTTATTTCTCGCCATTCTAGTTTTTAGGACTTAGAATTTTTTCTACTTCTTATCTAAATTTCTTAAAATTACGAAAATTTATTTTAAGTGGTTAAATTAATAGACATCAAAATTTTCTGGTTCGTAGTAATAGTTGGATTTGTACGTGGACCGGGTTATTGGAGCCAAACAGTCCTCAATTATATTGAGACCAAACGAATCCTGCCCCTCTGCTGCATCTTTTGGCTATTCGAAACGTGGGCAAAATCAGAAAAGTCTATTAATTGGATAACTTATTATAATTTTTCTTTCCTTTTAAAAACTAATAGGATATTCTGTGAATGCACCGAGCAAGACGTTCACCACCTTTTGTACGTTCACCACCTGTAACTAGATCAAGACATCGTTTAACAAATATAACTACCGTTGATTTTTCTTTAGAATCGTCATCCAGTCGACCAAGTACTTCAGTTCAAATTTCCGATAATCCATTTTTTGAACCCAACCTCACAATTGAGAATCCGGAGAATATTCAGGAACGGTTCGTAGATCCTGAACCATTAAACTTTCCTCCGGAACCACCAATCATTCAAACAGAGATTGTTGAGGAACGAACCATTAAAACAGAATCATCTAGTGATACCGATTCAACAAATTCAATTATGGAGAATCTGGAACCTCTAAGTATGGAAGACCGAATGAGAGCTAAACGCACTGGCCAAGGTCACGCAATTACTCATCCAGACATTAATGCGCCAGATTATGAAATCAAAGGAAAAATTCTACACATGGTGACTAATCAATGCCAATTTAGTGGTGCGCCGAAGGAAGATCCAAATGAACATCTACGTACCTTTAATAGGATCTGCACACTATTTAAAATCCGAGAAGTGGAGGATGAACAGATATATCTCATGTTATTTCCCTGGACTTTAAAGGGAGAAGCCAAAGATTGGTTGGAATCGTTACCTGAAGGGGCGATTGATACATGGGACGTTTTAATTGACAAATTTCTTAAACAATTCTTTCCTGCATCTAAAGCCGTAAGACTTCAAGCAGAAATTGTTACGTTCACACAGAAGCCAAATGAAACTCTATATGAGGCGTGGACAAGATATGGAAAGTTATTAAGAGGATGTCCGCAACATGGTTTAGACACCTGTCAAATAGTACAAATATTCTACCGAGGATGCGACATCACTACAAGAAAAGACATAGATATAGCAGCTGGTGGTTCTATTATGAAGAAAACCGAAACTGATGCTTACAAAATTATTGATAACACTGCTTCCCACTCGCATGAGTGGCACCAAGAAAAAGATATCATTAGATCATCTAAAGCAGCTAGAGCCGATTCTAGCCATGACTTAGATTCCATTTCCGCAAAGATAGATGCTTTCGAGAGACGAATGGAGAAGATGACTAAAGATATTCATGCTATACGAATTAGTTGTGAGCAGTGTGGAGGACCACATTTGACAAAAGATTGTCTCAGTATTGAATTAACAATGGAACAAAGAGAGAATATTTCATACATAAACCAAAGGCCTGGAAATAATTATCAGAATAATTATCAACCGCCAAGACCGATTTACAATCAAAACCAGAATTATAACCGAAATATTCCATACAACAACCAACAAGTTCCTAGCAATCAACAAGTATCCAATAATACTTACAATCAGCAAAGACCTAATTTTCAAAACAAACCACCACAACAAACCGATGATAAAAAGTCGAATTTAGAAGATATGATGACGAAGCTAGTTGAAACTCAAACGCAGTTTTTCACATCTCAAAAACAAACTAATGAACAAAATGCTCAAGCATTTAGAAATCAACAAGCTTCTATTCAAAATCTGGAACAAGAAGTAAGTAACCTAGCAAGGTTAATAGGTGAAAGAAAACCGGGAAGTCTACCTAGCGATACAAATGCTAACCCACGGAATGAAACAGCTAAAGCTATTACCACAAGAAGTGGTACAACACTTAAACCACCTGAAATACCTGTAACTTCTGATGAAACTATTCCTACTCCACAAGAACCACAACTTGATCAAGATAAGGAAAAAGAACCGGTAGTTGAAAAGGTTAATGAAGATAACACAGTTAAGGATAAACCTTATGTTAAACCATACCAACCACCACTTCCTTACCCGAGTAAAATGAAGAAAGAAAAACTTGAAGCCGAGCAATCCAAATTCTTGGATATGTTTAAACAGATAAATGTAAATCTTCCTTTCATTGATGTGATTTCAGGAATGCCAAGATATGCTAAATTCTTGAAAGATCTAATCTCAAATAGAAAGAAAATGGAAGAACTCTCGGCTGTTACTATGAATGCCAATTGTTCAGCAGTGCTGTTGAATAAGATACCAGAAAAACTATCTGATCCAGGAAGTTTCACAATTCTATGTTTTCTGGGTAGTCTTAGTTCAATAGAAGCATTGGCAGACTTAGGTGCTAGTATAAATCTAATGCCGTATTCACTATACACTAAACTAGACCTTGGAGAATTAAAACCAACCAGAATAAGCATACAACTAGCCGATAGATCAATAAAATATCCTAGAGGGATAATGGAGAACATGCTAGTTAAAGTTGGTACTTTAGTATTTCCAGTAGATTTTGTTGTTTTGGACATGGAAGAAGATTCTCAAGTTCCTCTCATATTAGGAAGACCATTCTTAAACACGGCTAAAGCAATGATAGACGTGTTCGGTAAGAAACTGACCTTAAGTATAGAGGATGAGAGTGTTACCTTTTCAGTTGATAGAGCAATGCAACAACCACAATCTGCAGATTATACATGTTATTATATTCAAACTATAGATGCACATGCAGAATTATTAGAAGAATTTCCAGAATTACAAGGAACAGGAGAATGTTCTTTAGGAGAAGGTAATGAATCAATTGATGAAGCTGAAATGTTAGCTACACTTATAGCTAATGGATATGAACCAACAACAGAAGAAATTCAAATGCTAAAAGAAGAAGACAGATATCGATATAAATCATCAATAGAAGAACCTCCGAAATTAGAGTTAAAGCCACTTCCAAACCATTTGGAATACGCTTATTTACATGGTGAATCTGAATTACCTGTAATAATATCGTCTTCTCTTACTGAAAATGAGAAATCACAACTCATTTCTGTGTTGAAAGCTCATAAACCAGCCATTGCATGGAAGATTCATGATATTAAAGGAATAAGTCCTTCGTATTGCACACATAAAATCCTTATGGAAGAAGGTCATAAAACGTATGTGCAACGCCAACGAAGACTAAATCCTAATATGCAAGATGTAGTTAAGAAAGAGATTATTAAACTGCTAGATGCAGGTTTGATATATCCAATTTCTGATAGTCCATGGGTAAGCCCAGTTCAATGCGTACCTAAGAAGGGTGGCATGACTGTCATCACAAATGAGAAAAATGAGCTTATTCCTACTAGGACTGTAACAGGATGGCGTGTATGTATTGATTATAGAAAATTAAATGACGCCACCAGAAAAGATCACTTTCCCTTACCTTTCATAGATCAAATGTTGGAAAGATTAGCCGGAAATAGTTACTATTGTTTTCTAGATGGATTTTCCGGATATTTTCAAATTCCAATAGCACCCGAGGACCAAGAGAAAACCACATTCACGTGCCCTTATGGTACTTTTGCTTACAAACGCATGCCATTTGGACTTTGTAACGCCCCTGCAACCTTTCAAAGGTGCATGATGGCGATTTTTCATGACATGATAGAAGAATGCATGGAAGTATTCATGGATGACTTTTCAGTCTTCGGTGATACATTTAAATCATGTCTAGTTAATCTGGAACGAATGCTAATTAGATGCGAAAAATCAAATCTAGTACTTAATTGGGAGAAATGCCATTTCATGGTTAAAGAAGGCATCGTTCTTGGACATAAAATTTCAAAAGAAGGAATTGAAGTGGATAGAGCTAAAGTAGATGTAATTGCTAAACTTCCACATCCCACCAATGTTAGAGGAGTTAGGAGTTTTCTAGGGCATGCCGGTTTTTACCGACGTTTCATAAAAGATTTTTCTAAAATTGCCACTCCTATGAATAAACTCCTAGAAAAGGATGCGCCATTCATCTTTTCAGATGAGTGTATCAAATCTTTTAAAATTCTTAAAGAAAAACTCACTAATGCGCCGATCATGATAACACCAAATTGGAATCTACCATTTGAACTAATGTGCGATGCAAGTGATTTTGCAATGGGAGCCGTTTTAGGACAAAGGATTGAAAAACGATTTCAACCTATATATTATGCTAGTAAGACATTACAAGGAGCACAAACAAACTATACAACTACTGAAAAAGAACTCCTTGCTATTGTCTTTGCTTTTGACAAATTTCGATCATATCTCGTTCTAGCAAAAACGATGGTCTATACCGACCATTCTGCTCTTAGATACCTATTTTCAAAACAAGATGCTAAACCAAGATTAATCCGTTGGATCTTACTCTTACAAGAGTTTGATATTGAAATCCGAGATAAAAGAGGAGCAGAAAATCTCGCCGCTGATCATCTTTCTCGTCTTGAAAATCCCGAATTAGAAGTTCTGAATGAATCGGCCATACAAGACAACTTTCCTGATGAATATCTATTGAAGATAGATTATAAAGAAATCCCATGGTTTGCAGACTATGCAAATTACTTAGTTTGTGGATTCCTTGAAAAAGGATTATCGTACCAAAGACGAAAGAAATTCTTCAGTGATATAAAACACTATTTCTGGGAAGATCCACATCTGTTTAAAAGTTGTCCCGATGGAATAATACGCCGATGTGTATTTGGAGAAGAAGCTAGTAAAATTTTAAACCATTGTCACACAGGACCAACAGGAGGGCATTATGGGCCTCAACTAACAGCAAGAAAAGTTTATGAAGCTGGATTCTATTGGCCTACAATTTACAAAGACGCACACCTTCTTTGCAAATCATGTGATGCATGTCAAAGGGCCGGAAAAATAAGTCAATGTGATGAAATGCCACAAAATGTCATCCAAGTATGTGAAGTATTTGACATTTGGGGTATTGACTTTATGGGTCCATTTCCAAAATCTCATAATAATCTATATATACTCGTAGCCATTGACTATGTATCTAAATGGGCGGAAGCACAAGCTCTCCCAACTAACGATGCACGAGTTGTAGTCAACTTTTTAAAACGTCTTTTTGCAAGGTTTGGAACACCGAAAGCTTTAATAAGTGATCGGGGTACTCATTTCTGTAATAATCAACTTGAGAAAGTTCTTAAAAGATATGGAGTAACTCATAAAATCTCCACCGCATATCATCCACAAACAAGTGGACAAGTTGAAAATACCAACCGAGCTTTAAAACGTATTCTAGAGAAAACCGTAGGATCAAATCCGAAGGAATGGTCCATTAAATTGGAGGATGCACTCTGGGCTTTTAGAACAGCCTACAAAACTCCAATTGGAACCACACCTTTTAGACTTGTTTATGGAAAAGCATGTCATCTTCCAGTAGAAATTGAACACAAAGCATTTTGGGCTTTGAAGACATGTAATCTTGATTTACATGAAGCCGGACGTCTACGATTAAGTCAACTAAATGAATTAGAAGAATTAAGACATGAAGCATACGAAAATTCGTTAATCTATAAAGAAAGAACGAAGAAATGGCATGATAAAAGAATCAGAAGTTCAAAAGAATTTAAAGAAGGAGACAGAGTTCTTCTTTTCAATTCACGATTCAAGCTATTTCCTGGAAAATTGAAATCAAGATGGTCTGGACCATTCATAGTCAAAAGAGTTTTCCCATACGGAACGATACAATTGATAAATTCAAATGGGATGGAATTTAAAGTTAATGGTCACAGAGTTAAACATTACATACATGGTCCGATGGAAGTCGACAACGAAGTTAATCACAATTTCGACACCACAGCTAACTAAGTGTGGGGAGAATCAAGTCTTTAAAGGATAATATGTATTTCTGTTAGAGTTAGATTGTCTGTTTTCGTGTAGTTCTCGAAAATGGAACACGTATGGTCTTTCCCTAGCAGACCCTAAAGAACTAGTCTTCTCCCCCCATTCTGAATTTTTATTTTTTTTAGGTTTTTACGAAATGAAGACTGCCTGTGAACTAAACCATGGTCTAATGCTACACGCTTTAATCACTAAACGTAATAATGACATACTACCGAGCGAATTAGTATCAGTAATCACAGAAAGAATGGACGGAGTTAGAAAAGAATCCAGATGCGAAGATAATAAGTTACAATTTGGTAAAGGAAAATCAAAATCCGCAGCGAAAAGAAGAGCACGACACCTAGAACGATGTCACAAATGCGGAAAATGGTCACATGGAGGTAAATGTTCAAATAATCAAACCTATTCAAATACCGAATTTGTTACTTTATGCAGAGACGGACCGTTCATATGTTTAGAAGAAAAGACACTGAATGCTCGAGGTTACGCCTATGTAGCCATGAAAAATCAATTAAACCGACTATCTTATGAATGGAATAGATCATTTAACTAAGAAATCTATTTCACAGGTATGTCTGTACAGTTTTTAGTTTTTATTTTTATTTTTAACCTTTTGATAATAAACGCTAATTTGTTCGCTAAAAAGTATTAAATTGGTATTGAATAAAATTAGGTTTGGCGACCGAAATTATTGATATCATTTAAAAATTTATTACATCACTGCGAAATTTAACGTTTATTCTTAAGGTATAAATATCTTTAATCAATCAACCCAAAATATTTCAAAAATTCGTCATGAGTTAAATTAGGTCTTGGAACCGAAATTACTTTACCGAAAAGAGGGGCGCATATTTTTGATAATATTTGATTGATTAAAGTGGGATAAAAAGACAAAAAGATTTTTAATTTTATTTTTACCATGTTTTTAAAATTAATATTTAAATCTTAAATTAATATTGTAAACTTTGTAAAAACAATATATTTAAAATTGTAAATATTTGAAAAATTAATATAAGTTTGATATAAATTTATTAAGTTGGTGTGAATTTTTAATTTTTAAAATATGAATTTTTAATTTTATGCATTTCAAATTTTAAGTTTGGTGTGAATTTTTAATATTAATTTTGAATTTCATATTTAAGTTGTGTGAATTTAAAAACAAAAATTTACTTTGTATCATTAAGTTAAGAATATGATTTTTAAAATTCGTCGTAAGTTGAAGACTACGTCTTTGAACCGAAATTGCTTTACCCGAGGGAGGGACGAGAACTTTTATTATCATTATTTTTAATCTTATTGATTTAAAGTATGCCAAAAACATTAAAAAACCCAAAAATCTTAACTTTTAAAACAATCGCTACAAAAAGACAAATTTTAAAATTTTGTCGAAGGACGGACTAGGACATCGATCCGAAACGACCTCGTCCTAAATAACAAGGGAAACAAAATTTTAAAATTAAGTACTTAATTGTTTTAATAAGTTAATGATTATAAAAAAAAAAAAAAAAAAAAAAAAAGAGCAAACTCCGCGACTCGCGGAGTTTGGAGCTTAAATCTCCGCGACTCGCGGAGGGACCGAAAATCAGAAAAAAAAATAAAAGAGCTGAACGATCAGTTTATGAAACACACCTCCACAACTAAAAAACTGCTGCGAAATACTGCCGAAAAAACCCGAAAAACACCCCCAAAAATCCCACTTTTTAACCGTTAATCACCAAATTTTTTGCTAAAATCATGTTGAGAAGGATGCTATCTAAGAATTACTCAAGAAAAACGGTAAATTTCTACACCTAAACACCATTTAATTCGAAATTTGATGTTCTTGAGCTATTTTTTCCCCAATTTGATTTTGATGCTTTTTAGTATAATTAGACTTAAATTGTTTATGTATTATGCTTGTATAACCTAGATTGATGCTGTTTAACATGATTAGAAGCCTTAAACTTCAAATTTTGAGTAATGTAGGGTTTGTGTTCTTGAGCAAATTTGGGGCTTTTTGATATAAACAGGTTATGGCCGATTTTTGTCATGAATTGTTGCTAAATTGAGTAGTGTAACATGTCTAGGTAGTTAAATGATCCAAACTTTGAGCCTAAACATGATTTTGAGAATTAAAGTGGACTTTTTCAAGTCTAAAATTCATGAACTTGATTTTTGAAGGATAATGCCATTTGAGACTTGTTTAATTGCTAGTAATGATTATTTTGACATGTTATTTGAGTTGAATGCTTATGAACTTGACGAACATTTTCGTATATGCTTATTTGAAAAAGTGTAGATTTGATAAAAATGTGAAAATAAGCTTAAGTTTGATATAAATTGATAATGTCATTGTAATTATTTTGATTGATGATTTTGCTGACACTAATGCATATTTGGATGCACAAAAATTGTGTTTGATGTGTTTTGCAGAATGAAAGGGGTGAATCTTCATCCCAAGCCCGCAATGCTCCTGCTGAGAATTTGGAACAACAGGAGGTGGATAACTACTACAAGCAGGATGTACCTCATCCAGTCATGACCTTTTCCGATATGCATTTGGAAGAGTTGCACCCGAACCTGAGATTTGACAGACTTTGGATAGATTATCCAAAATATCAACGGGGTTTGCATACTCTTCATTCCAAGGTTGTTGAGGTACCGAGGGTCATAGAATGGGGACCCTTAGAAGCTGTAGAATTGGCCGGGCCAATTAGGGAATTACTTGTACAGAGGTATGGTAATTCTTCTTTTAATGACTGGATATGTTTATTCACCATACGCAGACTTGTATATAAAGTATGGTGTGAAGAGTTGTTATGTAGTGTAGAGTTGAATGATCGGGTAGCTAGTTTAACCGATCGTTCTTTTATTAGATTTTTGTTAGGCGGTACGATGCGCCACATGTCTTTACTGGACATGGCTCAGGCTTTACGTATATATACGCCTGAGGAGTTAGCGTCTGCCGATTGTAGAGGATTGATACTAAACGGTAGAAAGATAGATGAGAATTTTGATACACACGGTGTGTGGAGTCAAATGACGAGCCATCACCGTTTCAAAGGGGGAAACTACTCTTATTTGGATATAGATAGAGCCGAATTAAGAGTGATACATAGGTTTTTAGCTAATTCGATTACACAAAGGGGTAAGAACAAAGAAAAAGTAAATGAACAAGATTTGTTTTACCATATGTGTATTCGAGACCCACAGAGCGCTGTAAGTATACCATATTGTGTGGGTTATTATTTATCAGCTATGGTTCGGGGGATGCGACCACATAGCATAATAGGAGGTGGTATTTTTATTACTTTGATTGGTGAATATCTCGGTGTGGATATAAGTCGGGGGGGATTATTAGTAGAAGAGCCGGAACCCCGCGATACTATAGGTTTAAATGTATACCATGGTGCGAAAGTTTTGAAGAGGCGAAATAACGCCGCAGTACGATACCATGGTAGACATCCACAGGTGGAGAGAAACCAGCAACAAGGTAATGTAGGAGGGGGGAATGAGATGCAAGAAATGCATAGGTTTATAGCTTCTCAGGAATACGAAAATGCTAGACAGAGAGCATTTGAAGATTGGCAAGTTCATCAGAACCAGATCATAGCTCATTGCCAACATATAGGTAGAAACTATATTCCTACACCGAAACCCGTCTTCCCTCCTTGGTCGATAGAGATGCAGCCACCATATCCTACGTATGACCCTGCCGAAGCATTCTATAGCACTTATGGTTATGCCTGGAACCCCTATTGGTACCAATATCATCCTTAGTTTATTATTATTTTTTTTATTTTGTAATTTGTAATTATTGATACATTTAATATTTTTGTTAATATTGTAATCATTTTTATAATTGTCTAACTTTTATTCTTAGATTTTAATAATTTTTGAATGTGGGGTAATATACCAAACTTCAAAAATATGTATATATGTTTGCAGTTTATCTTATGTACACAACAGGGTAAAACAACGCATTTTCAAAGACTGGCATTAAGTTCAGCAAAAGCAACTAATTTTGACGACAAGATGCAAAATATATGTGAAATAACAACAAGACGGAATGAACAAATGATGTGCACCATTTATCATTCAGCAAACAAACGCCAATATATTTGGAAACTTTGGTAAAAATTTAATCATTTTCACACAAATCACCCTCAATAATTTAAATTGTTACTGATTTCTTGCAAATGAGGGCATTGCAAGATCTTAAGTGTGGGAAGGGGTTAAATTCTTTCGGATTTTAAAATTTTTTACTTTATACACTTGGTTACCATTAAAAATACTAGTAAAGCAGTAGTTGTATTAGAATCTAGTGCTCTCTGATAAAAAAGAACAGCCCTAGTCTTATATACTGACTACCCAATTCTAGTAAAATTTTTCAATTAAATGAATTCAAATCATGTTTATACATATTTATGAACGATAAAACTAGGTTTTAACACCGAAATTATTGTTATCTCAGAAAGAACATAAATTAAGAAACAAACTAAAATGTCAAAATTCATTTAAAATGGAATAGAGGACGATAAAAAGGAAAATAAAAGCCAAGTGTGGGAAAATTTACCAAATTATTTTAAACATATGTCACATATATCTGTAACAAATAACTGAAAATACTTTTGCTTTGGACTAAACTAAACTGCTTTACCCGATGAAAGAAAAGAAGAGATGGATCTACATGATGAATCAATTCCATCATTAAAAGGAAGTAAAGTCTTCCTAAAAAGAAACGCGCTTCTTGATTTAGGTCATGAAGTTGTCGTTCAGACCAGCTGTAGGTTGACGAAAAATCTAGAAAAGTCATCACTAAAATCAGCAGGAAATCCACGGACCTCAGCATTAAACAGGGTCGCCAAGTGGTCAGATTTATCCTAACCATGGGAAGGATTTATCTCGTACAATGGGGGGGCACCATGCAAATTAGCTGGATAAGACTAATGAATCAGATCCCCAGAAAGGATAATCTCCTTAAAGATTAAAAATCAGCTTTTAAGACTGATATTACTCAATCCTAGAGATTGACCTTAAAGATTGAGAATTACAAACTCATGGAATTCAATGATATCTAGACTCGAGCTTAAACGAGAAAATATTTTGATCAAAATTACAAACCGATTTGTTTTCTGAAAACCCTATTTTCAATGCGTTCATTACCATTGAACGTAAAATCCTAGGAATTCACCTGGAATTCATTAGGTCACCTGAACTAAATCGGGTGTCAACCGTAAGAACGGTGGTTGCATAGCATGGTCAAAGACAGGACCTTGTGCCAGACCAAAAAATTATAAGGGTGAGCTTTACTATTGCTCCTACCAAGGATAGTAATTGCGTCCGACACGTTATAGACCATAATCAAAAGCATGTCACGGGACATTGCCTTAACAGTTGCTTGTTCAACGCTTTCCTTTCAACCGGACGGTAGTTTACCGAAAGGTAATATACGGGACAAGTAAACTGGACGTGTTGCTTTCCAAATACAAGGTTAGCAAGTGGGTGACACAAAACCGCAAGTTTTGAGCTAAAATTTTCAAATCTGAAACCCACCAAACCCACAAAAATATTTTGCAAACACCGGTAAAGGGTTATTCCGGAAAACTTATCTAGGGTAAAAACTAGATTTAATTTTCAAAAGATCAAATGTTTTCATAAAGATCCAATTTCCTTAATGGATCTAAATTTTTATAGTCATGTGGGACTGTAAACCATATCGTTAGTACCATTGTTTATACCGCCGTATAGAAATCACTGATGTACAAAGTGTGAAGAATAAAGAAGTGATTCTAGTATTTCAAGACGATATTGCTTGAGGACAAGCAACGCTCAAGTGTGGGAATATTTGATAATGCTAAAAACGAACATATATTTCATAGCATTATTCCTCAAGAAAGACAAGCTTTTAGTTGCAATTGTTCTATTTACAAGTGATATTCGTTTAAATAATAAAAGGTGAAGACAAAAGACAGATTCGACGAATTGAAGACGCAAACGACCAAAAAGCTCAAAAGTACAAAAGACAATCAAAAAGGTTCCAATTATTGATAAGAAACGTCTCGAAATCACAAGAGTACAAGATTCAAAACGTAAAGTACAAGATATTAAATTGTACGCAAGGACGTTCGAAAATCCGGAACCGGGACCAGAGTCAACTCTTAACGCTCGACGCAACGGACTAAAAATTACAAGTTAACTATGTATATAAATATAATATAATATATAATTAATTATATTAATTATATATATTATATATATATATATAAAAAACCGTCGGCAGAGAAAACTCCAAGGACTGAGCTGTAAATACTATCTCCGCGACTCGCGGAGTTTGAAGGGGTTTTTGCCGCGAGTCGCGGAGCCCCAAATTTCAACTCTGGCTATAAAGGAAACTGAGTTCTGATCAAATTTCATATCTTATTTTCTCTCATCTCTCAATATATACGATATATATATATATATATAATTTATATTTTAATTTTAATTTTAATTATAATTCTAATAATAAGGGTATGTTAGCGAATGTTGTAAGGGTGTAAGTCGAAATTCTGTCCGTGTAACGCTACGCTATTTTTAATCATTGTAAGTTATGTTCAACCTTTTTACATTAATGTCTCGTAGCTAAGTTATTATTATGCTTATTTAAAACGAAGTAATCATGATGTTGGGCTAATTACTAAAATTGGGTAATTGGGCTTTGTACCATAATTGGGGTTTGGACAAAAGAACGACACTTGTGGAAATTAGACTATGGGCTATTAATGGGCTTTATATTTGTTTAACTAAATGAAAGTTTGTTAATGTTAATATAAAGATTTACAATTGGGCGTCCCTATAAATTACCATATACACTCGATCGGACACGATGGGCGGGGTATTTATATGTACGAATAATCGTTCATTTAACCGGACACGGGAATGGATTAATAGCCACTAGAATAATTAAAACAGGGGTGAAATTACATTCAAGGGTAATTGGTGTAATTGTTAACAAAGTAGTAAAACCTTGGTTTACACGCAGTCGATAACCTGGTGTATTCATTAAACAAAGTATTAAAACCTTGTTACAATTCGAATCCCCAATTAGTTGGAATATTTAACTTCGGGTATAATAATAATTTGACAAGGACACTTGCAATTTATATTTATGACTGATGGACTGTTATGGACAAAAACCAGACTGACATATTAAATAATCCAGGACAAAGGACAATTAACCCATGGGCATAAAACTAAAATCAACACGTCAAACATCATGATTACGGAAGTTTAAATAAGCATAATTCTTTTATTTCATATTTAATTTCCTTTATTTTATATTTAATTGCACTTCTAATTATCGCACTTTTATTTATTGTTATTTAATCGCACTTTTAATTATCGTACTTTTTAATTATCGCAATTTTATTTTATCGCACTTTTATTATTCGCAATTTCATTATCGTTATTTACTTTACGCTTTAAATTACGTCTTTTATTTATTTAATATTTTACATTAGGTTTTAACTGCGACTAAAGTCTTAAAATCGACAAACCGGTCATTAAACGGTAAAAACCCCCCTTTATAATAATAATATTACTTATATATATATTTGTATTTTTATAAAAGTAAACTAATATAGCGTTGAGCTTTGTTTAAAGATTTCCCTGTGGAACGAACCGGACTTACTAAAAACTACACTACTGTACGATTAGGTACACTGCCTATAAGTGTTGTAGCAAGGTTTAAGTATATCCATTCTATAAATAAATAAATATCTTGTGTAAAATTGTATCGTATTTAATAGTATTTTCCTAGTAAAATATAAACCATTTTATATACACCTCGCATGACATCACCTATACCCACCTGTAATGTACGTGCGATATCTTTTAAATAAAGTACACCTTTCTCGTGTACGAAATCATCTTTCATAAATCTTAGTAACCGTACACATATCTTGTGCACAAAAATAACATACACATAACCTGTGTATAAAATCATTCTCTCGATACATAACATTCACTTTTCATTGCTTTCATAGCTTGGCTTGGTAACCGACCTTAACATATGAAGCGCATAATAATATCCCCAAAACAGAACATCTCGTCTGTATAATAATCATATAAACTTCGAAGTACTAAACACCACGCCCACTAGCCCTTCCGTCTAGTGAACATTCTGGGTGGGGGTGTTAAACTCGGTAGCTACCTTTAGGATTCGCGTCAATTAGGCGTGCACTAATTCTCAAAATTAGTGATGTTCCCTAATTCTTAGATTATCAAGCAATAATAATCAGAGGAAAAATATTCATATCAACTGTGGCAATTATCACGTCCACATAATTCAATGGTGGCAATTATCACGTCCACATAATTCATTCGAGGAATGTTTTGCTTGTGTCTATCTCGTCAAACATTTATAAAAGCATTTCATGTATTCGCAGTTCAAAATATATTTCAAAAGCATTTAATAAAGCAGTTGTAAAAGTAGCGCATGTATTCTCAGTCCCAAAAATGTAAAGAGTAAAAGGGAATCAAATGAACTCACTCTACAATATTTTGTAGTAAAAATATTCATACGACGATACTGAACAATGCAGGGTTAACCTCGGATTCACGAACCTATATCATTTGTATATTTGTTAATACACATATTTGTAATCAAACAATATATATATATATATATATATATATATATATATATATATATATATATATATATATATATATATATATATATATATATAATTTTATTAGTTATATTATTTTTTAATATTAATAACTTATATGTTCCAGGTATTCATTTTCTTTTATATATTAACTAAATAATGTATTAATTTTGTTATATTTTATATATTAAGTATGTTTATATATATATATATATATATATATATATATATATATATATATATATATATATATATATATATATAGTGGTAGGATCAAGAAGGAAGTAACCATTCGGGGGGAAGCGGGGGGAAGCAAAAACTTTTTTTTTTTCATTTTTTGAAAAAACTTTATTCACGAACATTATAGATGAGATGAAAATATGAAAAACATTTAGTAGAGACACTTTGTGATAAATGTTTTTATTTTGGCGGGAAAATGCTCGGAGAAGTAATATATAACAATTATCGTGTTTTTTGAGCGTATTTTGAGGTTTTAGCTATTGGGGTTTAGATATTAGGGTTTAGATATTAGGGTTTATAGGGTTTAGATATTAGGGTTTAGAAATTTAGGGTTTAGGGTTTAGATTTAGGGTTTAGATTTAGGATTTAGATTGAGTTTTTAACACGAACGGTTTAGAGTTTAGGGTTTAGGGTTTAAGGATTAGGGTTTGGTGTTTTGGGTTTATGGAATAAACCCAAAACAACAAACCCTAAACCCTAAACTCTAAATCGGGCTAAATTTTACTTCACAAAACATAAAAAAAAAACGTTCATATTCTTCACGAACAATATTATCTTGAATGTTATTTTTGTCGATCGTTTTCCCGCCTAAATAATAACATTCATCACGAAGTGTCTCTTCTAAATGTTCATATTTTCGTGTGATCTTGATGCCGAAAAAAAATTTTTCAAAAAAAATGAAAATTTTTTTTTTTGCTTCCCCCCGCTTCCCCCCGATTGGTTACTTTCCCATTGATCCTGCCCCTATATATATATATATATATATATATATATATATAGGGGCAGGATCAATGGGGAAGTAACCAATCGGGGGGAAGCGTGGGGAAGCAAAAAAAAAAAAAATTCGTTTTTTTGGAATTTTTTTTCGGCATCAAGATCACACGAAAATATGAACATTTAGAAGAGACACTTCGTGATGAATGTTATTATTTAGGCGGGAAAACGATCGAAAAAATAACATTCAAGATAATATTGTTCGTGAAGAATATGAATGTTTTTTTTCATGTTTTGTGAAGTAAAATTTAGCCCGATTTAGAGTTTAGGGTTTAGGGTTTAGGGTTTAGGGATTAGGGTTTGGTGTTTTGGGTTTATTCCATAAACCCAAAACACCAAACCCTAATCCCTAAACCCTAAACCCTAAACTCTAAACCGTTCGTGTTAAAAACTCAATCTAAATCCTAAATCTAAACCCTAAATCTAAGCCCTAAACCCTAAATTTCTAAACCATAATATCTAAACCCTATAAACCCTAATATCTAAACCCTAATAGCTAAAACCTCAACATACGCTCGAAAAACACGATAATTGTTATATATTACTTCTTCGAGCGTTTTCCCGCCAAAATAAAAACATTTATCACAAAGTGTCTCTACTAAATGTTCATATTTTCATCCCATCTATAATGTTCGTGAACAAAGTTTTTTCAAAAAACGAAAAAAAAAAGTTTTTGCTTCCCCCCGTTTCCCCCCGATTGTTTACTTCCCTCTTGATCCTACCACTATATATATATATATATATATATATATATATATATATATATATATATATATATATATATATATATATATATATATATATATATATATATATATATCATTTGTTTATTAAAACAGTATTTTAATAATACTAAGATAATATTAGTAGTGATAAAATTAATATTAATGATAATACTAATATTAGTAATAATAATAATAACAGTAGTTTTTAATGAAATGTATAATCTAAAATAATAGTAATGAAAATATTAATTTTTGATAATAATACTTAATTCTTAAAAATAATAATAATTATAAAAATATCTATTTTACTACTAATGTTAATAATGATAATAAGTTTAATTATGACCATACTAATAATCGTGTTAACAATAATAATGATATTATTACTAATACTTTTGTTGATAATAATGATAATAATACTAACAACTATAAAATGATACTAATAATGATATTTATAATAATAAATTGTTTTATATTAATAATAATAATAATAATAATAATAATAATAATCATAATTATAATAATAATAATACCTATATTAATATTAGTAATAATATTAACAATAACACTAAATAATGGTAATAATAATAATTATAACAATAATAGTTAATACTTGCAATAACAATAACAATAATAATAATATTTATAATAATAATAATAATAATAATAATAATAATAATAATAATAATAATAATAATAATAATAATAATAATAATAATAATAAAAATTATAATTATAATTATAATTATAATAATGATAAATAAATAAAAACCTACCTTAAATAGGTTTTCCAACAAATATATAGCAGTGACCAGGATCGACCACTTGACCTCTCGATCAGACAAACACCCACACAACCACTAAACCAATTCAATCTTTCTGATTTAAATCCCTTTAGTTTAAATGTAATCCGTATTATCATATTTATGTTCATCATCTTCATACAGAACGTCGACTAAAATTTAACCAATCTAACAATACTAAATCTTTTGTTTTAAGATTCTCAAACAATACAGGAAAGACTTGTGGTGATTATCAGTAAATAAAATAAAAGAAAAAAAATAAAATAAATAGCAGTACCAGCGAAAAAAAATCACGAAGAACAACCCAAACTATGATTTTGAATTCTAGACAGTTTGAGCTCCAAATTTCTACATGAAATAGGTTTCAAATCCTCTTTAGAAACTTTCTAAATTATCAATTTTATCTGAATTATCAAAACGAGTTCCAATTTCCTCAAAAACAATTCGGTTGACTTTTGAAATTAAAACTTTGACCTAAAAATTAGAAATCGATAAGAAAAATTGGAACCTGAGATTTCGCAGTTAGTTTGAGTAAAATATTTCTATCAAAACTGCATTATTACATTTTGAGATTGATTTCGAAATCGAGCTATTGGAAATATGGAAGCAAGAACAGGGAACCAAGCTATTTTCTTAAAAATTGAAATTTAATTTTCTGTTTTAGTTCGAATTGTACTGGTAGATGAATATATAAAGGTTATCAAATATGTTTCCAGCTAATTCGAATTAACTATCACTTGTTTTGTAGTTTGATTGTCTCGACAGGATTCTATTAAGAACAGAGGGAAAAAAATAAAAAAATAAAAAGCTGAAATAGATTGATAACAGATTTTGGAAGGGTTCTTGATTTTTAGTCGACAGATTTCAATTAGTTTCACCAACTCAAACAGAATAAAAACGATTTGCAACTGAATTGGGTCCCTAAATCGTACGTAAGAATTTATATAATTATTATTAATATTTATAATTATATTAATAATAATATAAATAATAATAATAATAATAATAATATTTATAATAATAACAAGAATAATAATAATAACTCATATTAATCTTAATGAAATTAATAATAATGTTATTAATGTTGATTTTAATAATAATACTAATTATAATAATACTAGTTACCCTATTAATAATAATTATTTTCATAATATTTACAATGTTAATAAGTAAAATGGTAATAATATTTATTTGTACTACTTATAATAATAATGATGATAATTTATAAAAATATAATGATTTTTTTAGTGATAATGAAAATAATAATAATAATAATAATGTAACAAATTACATGTATCAAATTTTGTATCTATGTATAATCATTTTAATAATATTACTAATAATGATATTAATACTTATTTAATGAAAGTAATAAAAATATTAATCTAATAACTATATTTTAACTTGTAATTACATATATTAATATAATAATTTATTAGTTATGTATTATCATATCGTATATAATAATGTACATTTAATATTCGATATTGATATATATATATATATATATATATATATATATATATATATATATATATATATATATATATATATATATATATATATATATATATATATATATATATATATATTAATATACATATAATCAATAATTATGTACCCTAATCATATATATTATATATATATATATATATATATATATATATATATATATATATATATATATATATATATATATATATATATATATACACCTCAATTACTATACATTTAGTTATGTTTTAAATATTTAAATGTATTAATTATATATTGATCAAACAATCTCAGAGTATAACATTATACATTAAATACTTCGTTAACATTAACAAATTATATTCGAACTCATTTATATTCAATATACTCTATATGTTTAAAATAACAAGTTTTAGTTGTTTTAAGTTATCTTCAATCACAAATAAGTTCATTAGTATATTTAATTTATTATAGTTATTTACGTATATGATCATATATATATATATATATATATATATATATATATATATACACACATTTGTTTTTTTTAAATTCAAAGGTTCATGAATCGTCGGTAATAGTCAATGGATAAACGAGTTCATGTAGACAGTTCCAAAAATATTTGAGACTCACCTTAACAGACTTTGCTTATCGTATCGAAATCATAATTAGATTAGGTTTAAATTTAGTCGGAAATTTCTGGGTCGTCACATTTCTTTTATATTACTCACTTCGTTATAGTTATACCGTAACTAATTACAGTTTCTGTCAATTAAATTTCATCTCTACTTATAAAGTTTTTGTTGATTATGTCTTATATAATATGTTAATAAAACAAGGAAATGCTAATGACAGTGCTAATGACTTTCTTTAAAGAATAAAATCATGAAATTTTGATTGTATATTTGAAATAATCAAAAACTCCCTACAAATAACTACCAAAAACTTACAAAAAGCACCACATTTTTCAACACAAATCATTTCTTAAATATAGTCCTAAGGGCTATCATTAGCATTTTCCTAATAAAAAACATTCTACTTGCAAAGTTTTTGTTGATTGATCTGATATAAGAGCACTAGGAGTCGATCATTTTTTCAGCGTTATCGACATTTAACGCTAGGGACGGCGGATGTGCCGACTCCCCACTGACGTTAAACCGGCATTTAGTCGAAGGCCAACGTCGAGTGGCTAACGGTGATTGATTCTTTTCTTTCTTTTTTGCTTTTGTTATTTGATGTTGTTGCTGCTGTATTTTTTGGTTTTTGCAGGTGATGAAGTGAGGAAGACGATTATGATACTGAGTAAATATAAATATAAATAATTAGGTTTAAGATGGATAAAAAAATGGGCCAAAATAGTGGGCTCTTACATTTATTTTATATTTTGGGCTAAATTCTCTCTAAATTCTCTATATATTTAATAGACAAAACCCTGTAGCACTATTCATCAATAGTAATCAGGGGTATTTTCGTTATTTTCCTTTTTTTTTTTTTTTTTTTTGTCTTCAACGATAAAAGAAGCAACTCTCATAAAAGAACCAACCCTTCAATGTTACTAAAAGATATCGAAAAAAAATTTTATCAAAAAAATCAACTAACCTTTTTTTTTCTTATTCAACGATAAAGGAGGCAACTTTCATAAAAGGAACAACCCTTCAATGCTACCAAAAGATGTCGAAAAATATTATTTTTTACAATATAGATCAACTAACTTTAAAAAAAACGCTAAAAAGCAACTTTCACAAAAGGAACAACCCTTCAATGTTAGATGTCGAAAAAAAATCTTTTTTACAAAATAGATCAAGACTTTTTTTTTTTTAACTCGCATTCAAAACGTAGCCCCCGGCGCGAAGCGATGGCTCCACAACTAGTTATTACTAACTAAAGGTATTATTTATTTTTATAGTTTATAATTTATAATCATATTAAATAAACAATAGATAAAAGTATAAAAAAATAAGTTAAATAATAAATTAATAATAGATTCGACACTGATATTTAACATTGAACGATTTCTCATGTTTTGGCGTCAGTGTTAAATCTCAGTGTTAATGAGCCCAGTGTCATGACTCCTAGTGCTCTAATATGTTACTCCCTCCGTCTCATATTAATAGTCCACAAACAAAAAACACACCGTTTAAAAAAATGTCATAAAAGTACTGTACTTTTTGTTTACCTTTCAATTTTACCCTCACTTTTTCTTTCTCTTTTAATAATATTCACATAATTAAGGATATAATATAATTTTACCTTATTATTCTTATCAATATATAAAAGTGAACTATTAATTTGAGATATTTTAAAATCGACGTAGAGAATAATAAAAATATTTATTTGGGTGAACATGCACAAGTAAAATGGGCCGGGTCGATATTGGTAAGTGGGCGTATGATTTTGATGACGTAACGAGGTAAAGACCGAGATCTGGAGACCGTGAGTGGTGTGTACGTAATATAACGCCAACTTGGAGGGGTAAAATACGTTGGTGGGAATAGAATACGTTTTTAACGGGTCCCACATCCTCAATAAAGACTCTCAACGTTTATAAGAAATCAGAATCTTGAATTTCCCTCCTTGGATGCTTCAAATATCTTACTAATAATGCCACGTATATTCTCCAAATCCTTTGGTGGAGCATGTTACGTACGTCTACCCTCCAAAAGGACCAAAACTTTATGTCCCACCTAACAAATACATTTTTTTTTTTTTTTTTGGCGAAAAAGAGTGTCGTATATTAAAGGTCTTCATCAAATCGATGAAACCTAACATTACAAGAACAATGACGGTATTGAAACGGTCATACAACATTACAAGCAATTGTACAAAACCAATTTAAACAAGAAACGATGGGTTTTGTTCCCATACATAGGCTTGTATTCCATGAACAAGCTTGAAATTAGACGCCCAAAGGAAGACCTTGAGTTTGATGATGCGTACAAGACTTGAGCGACATGTAAATACATGTTACTTTTAGTGCTCAATTAAATCATTTAATGTTCACTTATTGATTTGTTTTCGTATACTTTGTTTTTTTTAAAGCTAAAAGGTATATATATATATATATATATATATATATATATATATATATATATATATATATATATATATATATATATATATATATATATATATATATATGTTGAGAGAGTACATCATCGCTTGGAATAATACCAAGCCAACCTATCGACATCTAAAAATTACTACAGCGAAGAAAACCCAACATATCACTTAATATGAGTATCACAACAACAACAAAAACTCAATCCCACATGAAAATATAAGTACCATTTATTTATAAATATATACAAAAGAAGATCACTCTTTAAGAGACTAATATTCAATTCAACTTTTATCTATAGCACAAAGTTTATGAATAACGATTTTTCAAATCAGATATCATTTAATACAAAATAAAAATAATCAACCCCTTACTCCCAATCATCACATGGTTAATTCGATAATAACTGAATTGATACATAGTGCCAACTCAATACTTTTTCAGAAATATTTAAAAAAAAACTAACAGTTGTTATTTATAATTGATTGACTTATTTTTTTTTTTTCGATTTACACTTAACAATAATAATTTTTTATAGACATAAATTAAAATTTAAAAAAATAAATACAACTTCACCCTTTACCCTTTAATTTAGCTTTCTGCAAACAACGAATCTTAAGCAAGACGAAAAAGATGGCTTTGTGCCATCATGTCTTTTGAAAGATGTTTATTTTATTTTTTTGAAAGGTAAGACTTCAAATTTTAATTAATAAGGATTAAAGTTGAGTTTTCTTTAGAATTCTCAAGTATCCAATGATTAAGCTATACTTTAAGTTTCTTGTTATAAAAGTAATAATTGGATGATAATTTTATTATTATTATAGATATTGCATAGTATATTTTTTGAGTATAAATAGGTGTGTTGAGTTAGAGTTTATTGTATGTATTTTTTGGTTAACAAAAACACTCTCTCTCTAGATTCCAAATGCCACCAAACTCTCATTGTACATTTTTCTATAAATAAAAAACCAATTACTCATACCTTTTGTTCAACCTTTGTTTTCTCCGTTTTTACAGTATCTCTATCTCTATATACCTTCTACAGTCAAGAACCACTAAAGGTAGTTATAAGCCTACTGAATTATAACACGTTATCAGCACGATTATCTCAACATTTATACTAAATATGGTTGGCTCTGCCACCTAACTAATATATGGTCGGTTATACCACCTAAATGATATATGGTCGACACTGTCGCCTAATTTACATTTATGTTATCTAATATTTATTTATGTATACTAACATTTACATTTATGTTATCTAACATTTATTTATGTATACTAACATTTACATTTATGTTATCTAACATTTATTTATGTATACTAACATTTACAGTTATGTTCACTAACATTTATATTTATGTTATTTAAGTTATATATGGTCGGTTATACCACCTGAATTATATTTTCTGTAATCTAACTCTTATTAACTTCACTAACATTTATATTTATGTTAATAAGACCTCATGATTGTACGCAACACGTCATTTGACAACACGGTACTTTATGTACGCAACACGTCATTTGACAACACGGTATCATGGGTCGAGATTAATTCCGATCAATACGAATACGATGAGGTCTTTATATGTTATCTAACATTTATGATTACTTATGCAATTAATCATTATTTATTTCATGCATACTAATGTTTATTCTTAAATTTATAATCTTAAAAGTTAAAATAAAAAAAGTAGTTTGTATTTTTATTAAAAGTAAATCTTAAAAGTTAAAATAAAAAAGTAGTTTGTATTTTTATTAAAAGTAAATCTTAAAAGTTAAAATAAGAAAAGTAGTTTGTATTTTTATTAAAAGTAAATCTTAAAGGTTAAAATAAGAAAAATATAACTTAATATATATTATTATAATATCATTAATAATATAATATAATATGAACCTATATTCCCTTATGATTTTATTATTTGTAATCATACCATTATTCCTTTGTTTACTACTTATGAATCTAAACTAATTCTAATTGCATGTTGTTATTTATCTACGAAAAAAAAAAATATTATGATTATGATTATGATTTATGTTGTTCATCTTTCTGAAAATAGAAAATGTCAAACTTATCAAAGCTTGAGTTTGATGCCTTAGACGTATCGGGAACAAACTACACATCATGGGTTATGGACGTAGAAATAAATCTTGGATCATTGGGTATTCTAGAAACTTTAAAAGAAAATAATACTTGTTCCGATCAAGATAAATTAAAATCAATTGCTTTTATTCGCAAACATATTGATACCACCTTAAAACATATGTTTCTCACTATCAAAGATCTACATGTTTTATGAGAAAGTATCAAGAGTAGATTCGATAATCAAAAGGAGATATTACTTCCAGCTGCGAGGGAAGAATGGAGAAATCTAAGGTTCCAAGATTTCAAAAAGGTAAGTGAATACAGCTCGGCCATGTTCAAGATCCGTTCAAAGCTTCAATTCTGTGGTCAAGAAATAAGTGATGCTGATATGATGGAGAAAACTTTCTCCACAATGCATTCTGCAAATATAACTGTGCAAGAAAATTTAAGATTGCAGAATTATAAAACTTTTTCCAAACTTCAAACTTATCTCTTAGTTGCAGAAGTTAATAAAGAATTACTGATGAAAAATCAAGAATCTCGTCCTACCGGTGCGCTAGCATTTCCTGAAGCTAATGCTATTAACAATAATAATAATAATAATAAAAGAAGAAATGCACATGGACGAGGGCGTGGAAGAGGTCGTAGCCATATTGGCCAAAACCATCATCATGGAAATTACCATAACAATAATAAAAATCATAACTATGTTCGAAATCACCCTTATGGTAATGGTCGTGGTGGTGGTCGTGGTCGTGGTGGTCATGGTGGTCGTGGTTGTGGACAAAGAAATAATAATCCACAAAATTATAAAATGCAAACACCATACAATCCCACAAATCACAATGTTGAAGAAGGCTCTTCAAAGAATGTTGAAGATTCTTGTTACCGATGTGGTAAAATTGGCCACTGGTCTAAAAACTGCCGAACAAATCAGCATTCTGTTAATCGGTATCAAGAATCCCTAAAGGGAAAAGGAAAAGAAGCAAATCTTGTGGATGACCTTGATACAAAAATCACTGAGCCAACTTGTGACTACTTTAATGAATAAATTTCTAATATCTATATATATATATATATATATATATATATATATATATATATATATATCCTATTATATGTTCTCGTTAAATAAATGGTTGTAGATTTTCAATCTACACCATATCTAGTTTACTACATATTTCCTTATTATGTGCTATCGTTTGTAACATGTTTTGAATGTAATATATTGATGAATTATATACTCATTATTTGTTTCTCATATTATTTTTTATTTTTTTTTGAAGTTAATGATGTATACTGCTGGAGTAAAAAATCAGTCAAATGGTGGAGATATTTGTATTGCAGACAGTGGTGCCACTCACACCATACTCAAATCTAAAAAATATTTCACAGACTTGAAAGCAACGGAAGGAACTATACATACTATATCAGGTCCTGTGGACTTAATAAAAGGAATGGGAAAGGCAAAATTCATGTTACCAAATGGTACGAATTTTCTGATAAATAATGCCTTATTTTCTCCCATGTCAAAGAGAAATTTGTTAAGTTTCTCTGACATATACCAAAATGGATATGATTATCAGTCAGTGACAACAGAAAATGAAAAATATTTAAGTATCACTGATAAGAATCGTGTAATTGAAAAACTACCAAGACTTCATTCTGGTTTACATTATACACATATAAATGTACCTGAAGTAAATGTGGTAGTTAAAGAAAAATTATGTGATCCTGTAATGATCAGTTTGTGGCATGAGAGATTAGGTCACCCAGGATCAACAATGATGAAAAGAATAATACAAAATACACATGGACATCCATTGGCGGATCAAAGGATCCCTCATGATGCACTTATCCCATGTACATCATGCTCACTTGGAAAGTTGATAATAAGACCATCACCTCTTAAGGTTGAAAAAGAATCACCAATGTTTCTTGAAAGAATTCAAGGTGATATATGTGGACCAATTCATCCACCATGTGGACCATTTATATATTTTATGGTTCTAATAGACGCATCTAGTAGATGGTCTCATGTTTGTCTATTATCAAGTCGAAATATGGCATTTGCAAAATTTCTTGCTCAAATTATTAAATTGAGAGCACATTTCCCTGATTATACTATTAAAAGGGTGAGACTAGATAATGCCGGTGAGTTTACGTCTCAAGCATTTAATAACTTTTGCATGTCTATTGGGATTATTGTTGAACATTTCGTTGCCCATGTGCATACACAAAATGGTTTAGCTGAATCATTAATTAAACGATTGCAGCTAATAGCTAGACCATTGATAATGCGAACAAAACTCCCAGTATCTGTATGGGGCCATGCAATTTTGCATGCTGCATCATTGATTCGCATTAGACCAAGCGCAAGTCATACATATTCTCCTTTGCAACTTGCTTTTGGTCATCAGCCAAATATTTCCCACCTTAGAACATTTGGTTGTGCGATTTATGTCCCTATCGCACCACCACAACGCACTAAAATGTGTCCTCAAAGAAGGATGGGAATATATGTTGGATATGAAACATCTTCAATAATAAGATATATTGAACCCATGACGGGTGATGTTTTTACAGCACGTTTTGCTGATTGTCACTTTAATGAAACATTATTCCCTAGATTAGGGGGAGAAATAAAAAATAAAGAAAATGATGTTTCATGGTGTGAACCTCAATTAATGTATCTTGATCCTCGCACAAAAGAATGCGAGATCGAAGTTCAAAAAATAATGCATATGCAAGAACTTGCAAATAAATTGCCTGATGCATTTACAGATACAAAAAGAGTGACTAAATCATATATACCAGCAGCAAATGCTCCAGCTCGAATTGAAATTCCAAAAACTGGCAATAATGTTATTCTTGAGTCTTTGCCACGCCAGAAACGTGGGAGACCAATTGGTTCCAAAGATAAAAATCCTCAGAAAAGAAAATCAGCTGATAATGAGGTAAAAGAAAGTGTTCAAGAAGAACTACAAATCAATACTCCTTCTGCAGAGGAGATTGATGATGTCAATACGGAATTTTCAATCAATTACGCACATTCAAAAATATTATGGAACCGAAATGAAATGAAAAATCTTGATGAGATATTTTCATATAATGTTGCATATAACATCATGAATGATGATGATGATCCAGAACCAAAATCTGTCATGGAATGTCAAAATAGACATGATTGGGATCATTGGAAAGGAGCAATACGAGCTGAATTTGAATCACTCAATAAAAGAAAAGTTTTCGGATCTATCATTCTCACACCTAAAGATGTGAAACCTGTGGGATATAGATGGGTTTTTGTGCGAAAAAGAAATGAGAAAAATGAAGTTACAAGGTATAAAGCTAGACTTGTAGCTCAAGGTTTTTCTCAAAGACCGGAAATTGATTATGAGGAAACTTATTCTCCTGTTATGGATGCAATTACTTTTAGATACTTAATCAGCCTGGCAGTTTCTGAAAATTTAGAAATGCATCTCATGGATGTTGTGACTGCTTATCTTTATGGATCACTTGATAGTGATATATATATATATGAAGATACCTGAAGGATTTAAGGTATCAGAAGCAACCAATGCAAAACCCAAAGAAATGTACTCAATCAAGTTACAAAGGTCTTTATATGGGTTGAAACAATCGGGTCGCATGTGGTATAAACGATTAAGTGATTACTTGATAAGCAAAGGGTATACCAATAATCTTATTTGCCCATGTGTTTTCATTAAGAAAACAACATCCGGATATGTGATCATAGCTGTTTATGTTGATGATCTTAATATCATAGGTACAAATAAAGAGATCCATGAAGCCATTCAACTTCTAAAGAAAGAATTTGAAATGAAAGATCTCGGAAAAACCAAGTATTGCCTTGGTTTACAAATTGAACATATGCCTAATGGTTTACTTGTACATCAAACAACATATACTGAAAAGATTTTAAAACGTTTTAATATGGACAAGGCAAAACCATTAAGTACTCCTATGGTTGTTAGATCACTTAATGTTGACACTGATCCATTTCGTCCCTGTGAAGATCATGAAGATATCCTGGGACCAGAAGTACCATATCTTAGTGCAATTGGAGCTCGTATGTATCTTACAAATTGTACAAGACCTGACATTTCTTTTGCAGTTAATTTGTTGGCAAGGTTCAGCTCAGCTCCTACCAAAAGACACTGGAATGGGATCAAACACATATTTCGATACCTTCGAGGAACTACTGATTTAGGATTATTTTATTCTAACGAATCAAAACAAGATTTGGTTGGTTATGCAGATGCAGGTTATTTATCTGATCCACATAAAGCTAAATCTCAAAATGAATATGTATTCCTAAATGGAGGTACCGCAATATCATGGCGTTCTCAAAAACAAACACTTGTTGCAACATCATCAAATCATGCCGAAGTAATTGCATTACATGAAGCCAGTCGGGAATGTTTTTGGTTGAGATCAATGACACAACTCATTACTGATTCTTGTGGACTAGAACGCAATAAAAGTTCAACAACTATCTATGAAGATAATGTAGCTTGCATAACACAGATGAAAGAAGGGTATATCAAAAGTGACCGAACAAAACACATACCCCCTAGATTCTTCTCATACACTCAAAATCTCATTAAGGACAACCAGATTGAAATGAGATATGTTCAGTCCAGCAAAAACTCTGCTGACCTTTTCACCAAAGCACTTCCAACTGCTATTTTCAGAACACACGTTCATAATATTGGCATGAGGCATGTTCAGAAGATGTAACAACTCAGGCGTTGCCTACTTGAGGGGGAGTCAACTCTATGCTGCACTCTTTTTCCCTTAGCTAAAGTTTTATCCCAAAGGATTTTCTTTAGCAAGGTTTTTAACGAGGCAGTACTAGTTATTCACTAATAAAATTATCATCCAAGGGGGAGTGTTATAAAAGTAATAATTGGATGATAATTTTATTATTATTATAGATATTGCATAGTATATTTTTTGAGTATAAATAGGTGTGTTGAGTTAGAGTTTATTGTATGTATTTTTTGGTTAACAAAAACACTCTCTCTCTAGATTCCAAATGCCACCAAACTCTCATTGTACATTTTTCTATAAATAAAAAACCAATTACTCATACCTTTTGTTCAACCTTTGTTTTCTCCGTTTTTACAGTATCTCTATCTCTATATACCTTCTACAGTCAAGAACCACTAAAGGTAGTTATAAGCCTACTGAATTATAACATTTCTCATAATATTTTTACAAAAGTTAAATATATGTATATGTAGATTCATTAAATTAATAAATATAACACTATTACTTTACTCTTTTTACATGTATTCTAGGATTTGATTTTACAAAACTTAAATATATGTTCACTCAACGGTAGAGCGTTTATGTCACGCGTAAACATGGAAGTTTGTGATAATACGATAGCTGCTCTACTCCATAGGAAATATAGTACCGTACGTGTAACCCAAACCCACTGAATTCAATAAGTTGTAAACTCAGTAAGTCAGTAGAGTAGCCCGCACTCCAAAGAATCGTGATGTCACCCATGACCAATTTCATTGTTTTCTGGATTCTTATTCCCATTTATATTCATATATTTATATTTATAGTTTTATACTCCGTACTAATTTTAAAGGTATATGCGTTGCAAGAACATGTAAATATATGTTCTTTGAAAATGTCAAATATATAACTACAACATAAGTACATCTTAGAGCAAGGTTGTAAAAGTCGCGAGTCGGGGACGCATTGGTCGAGACCTAAAAAGGACGCGTCGGCCGAGTCGGGGACGCATCGGTCGTTGACCAATGTTGACTTTATTAATAATTTCTTAAATATATATATTTATATATGTATAAAATAGTTGATTCTGTACCATAAATTTCATAAATAAGAACTTGAAATTAAATACAATCAAACTTTAAACTTAATTAATGTTACCGAGTACATAATCAGCAAGGACACATAGAAAAGAGCGGCCCAAAAAATGAAAACGTACCCTAATTTTAAAACATATCACATCTTGACAAAAATTTGAATGATTTTGACCGTTTTTTACCAACTTTGACCTTGTTTGACCGAACTTTTAGCTTTGACTGTCTTTTAAGTCGTTTTCAGAAAAAACGGGACGGAGAATCCAAAAAAACGACGCATCGGCCGACGCGTCGGCCAAGTCGGCCGATCGACTTTTACAACACTGTCTTAGAGTTTAAATAAATAATCATTTGTAAGACAAACTTCAATGAGAACGTATCATTGAGACTCACATTGCATCACTAATGATTCAAAACAAATTAAAAAGGAAGTCTGACATTAAGTGATTCAATTAAGTTGAAGATTCAATGAAATATAATGAGGAGTTGGCATAGCGGTAGTGATTTGTTTTCTCATATGGGAGGTCAGGGGTTCGACTTTCACTCGCTGCAAATATTTCCTTGTTGTTAATCGGCCTTTACATGGATCTCGGAGGTTGCGGACATATTGCATTTGGGCCTCACCCGAGCGGGTTTTACCACACGCGATGCCCGTATGGATTCTTCGTGGGATTTCTTTCTGAGTGACGGTAAGATTGTAATGATTTGTAGCAAGGAAATGAGCGGTTTGGTGAGTGTCGACATCACGTTCGAGCCTCCGTCGGTGATTCGTAATCGCCGTTAAAAATATAGATTCAATTAAGTATAAACGTAACTTTCCTATCTTTACTTGCTTGAAAGCCGTGACTATATCTTCTGGACATAAGTTTGCATATTGAAAAAATAAAATAATTAAATATCATATTCAGAGTTTATGATAATTTATTATTATTATTATTATTATTATTATTATTATTATTATTATTATTATTATTATTATTATTATTATTATTATTATTGATAATGTACATAAGTACTACATTGCTTTGCTTGATACGGAGATACTCCATATATAACGACCCTGGATTTTCCGACTCATATTTATTAATATTTATTATTAATACTTGCGTGTTAATAAATGTATTTTTATACATTTACTTGTTGCCGTATTTACTTTACATGGTCCGACTTGTCTTTGTGACACACGTACTTTTCACGAATAATATTTTGAATATTATTTACGTTCATGATTAATTATTATTAATCATTTTTAATTAACTAATGTTAGTAGTTAATTACTTGGGCTTTATTTATTTAATTTGTTACTTACTTGGACTTGGGCCTTTATTAATGGACATGGACTTGGAAGCCCACCCTACTTTCTTAATGGACTAAGTAAGCCCACTTTTAAGCTAGTGTTTTATTAAGGGAAATTGTTCAAAATACACTTTTTTTTAGGCTTCAAACAAAATACACTTTTTTTAAAAAATTGTCTTTTTACACCATTCGGTAGACGGGATTCCGTCTACCACCTTTATCTGTCGTCTACTACCATTTTTACAAAGTAGTCGACGGTGAGATAAAGGTGGTAGACAGAATTCCCGTCTACTGGCAGGGTTAGTAGACAGCGAGAACAAAGCAGTAGACAGACATTTACAAAGTAGTCGACCGTCTACTGCCTTGTTGTTGCTGTCTACTGCCTTGTTAGTGTCTACAAGGCAGTAGACAGCAACAACAAGGCAGTAGACGGTCGACTACTTTGTAAATTCTGTCTACCACCTTTATCTCACCGTCGACTACTTTGTAAAAATGGTAGTAGACGACAGATAAAGGTGGTACTGCCTTGTTGTTGCTGTCTACTGCTTTGTTGTTGCTGTCTACTGCCTTGTAGACACTAACAAGGCAGTAGACAGCAACAACAAGGCAGTAGACGGTCGACTACTTTGTAAATGTCTGTCTACTGCTTTATTCTCGTTGTCTACTAACCCTGCCAGTAGACGGGAATTCGTCTACCACCTTTATCTCACCGTCGACTACTTTGTAAAATTGGTAGTAGAAGACAGATAAAGGTGGTAGACGGAATCCCGTCTACCGAATGGTGTAAAAAGACAATTTAAAAAAAAAGTGTATTTTGTTTGAAGCCTAAAAAAAAAGTGTATTTTGATCAATTTTCCTTTTATTAATAATAAGCAAGGATTAATTAACTTAGTTAGAAGATAAAATGTGCAAGCATGCTAGAACTCTTCCCCATACATTTAACTTTAATCTATTTTGAGCTCACACCATCTCCCCATGCATGAAAGTAACAATTTGACCTTTCCCCTTTGGTGCCCAAACCGTCGGCCTTGGTGGTGTGTGGGAGGGATTCAAACTTTTTTTTTGGTTACTTATTTACTTGTAATACTTCATTCCATACACACACATACTTGCACTTCTTTTTCTCTCATCTTTTTCTCTCAAACTTGTAAGTAACAAGCTTTATTTTCTTTCTTTTTCTTCCACTAAAACCGCCACTAGTATCATCATTCTTACTTGTTTAGTTACTTGTTGTTGTTTATTGTTGTTAAAGATCAAACTTGTTAGTTTGTATCTTCATAAATCTTGGTTACTTCCATCTTTTGTTTGATGAAGAACCAAGAACAAGAATCTAAACTTGCTAGTTTATGGTTCTACACTTAAATGTTATAAGATTTAAAATTCATAAACTTTATAATCATACTTGTGTTCATTTTTTGTAGACTTAAATTCTTAAAATCCAAACTTGACTTGAATCTTCTTAAGTATGAAGCAAACATGAACATAATACTTGTAACTTTAGTTTATTTCTTTCTTTTGTAAGTACTTTAAAGTTGTGATGTTGTTAATTTGGTCAAGTATTACTAGTTAAACTTGATCTCATATTTCTTGAAACTAAAGTTAACTTTATAAGTTCAAGAACATGGAAGTATAACTGTGATGACCCGGAAATTTCTGACCAAATTTAAACTTTATCTTTAATGATTTAATGTTTCCGACACGATAAGCAAAGTCTGTAATGTTGAGTCTCAAAGTTTTGGAACTATATTCATGTAATCAATTATTCTTTGACTGTTCTAGAAGATTCACGAACAATATATATATATAACTTAATGTGCATGTATATATATATATATATATATATGATTTCAAGTTATTTAGTAAACGATAGTAACATTTGATTATTGATTCGATTGATATTTAGATAAGTTAACTAAAACGTTTAAGATGAACCAGTAAAATACTAATTTGCTACAGTATTTTTCGAATTACTACAGTACCCGAAAAGCTACAGTGTTTTCAAAAATCACTATTTGCCACAGTAAAAAACTTTGCTACAGTAACTTTGCTACAGTAAAACACTATTTCAAAATGAAAATGTATATATTTTACAAGGTGATAAAATAAAATATTAACTTAATCTTAAAACGATTTGATTTAAAATAATATTATTAAATATATATTAATAAATAACGAGACGTTGATTTATAAAAGTAAATGACCAAAACACTCAAATGTATAAGTTATATTTCAAGTGGTATAATTTATGTATAATTTAAGGCTATATTTTGACAAATGTACGTGTCACGAAACGTAAAATGCAAGTTTTCACAGCGCACGAAGGGACACTCGAAAAACCAGAACCGGGACATAAGTCGCGTGATGAAGTACGACTTATCGGAACAAAAATTACAAGTTAACTATGCACGTGAATTTAATATAATATATAATTAATTATATAAATTATATATTATAAATATTAATAAACAAATATGTCGACGAACAAACGGACAAAAGTATTTTGAGCTGGAAAGCGAAGCCATGCGATCGCATGGCCTTTACACTCCAGACCCATGCGATCGCATGATGTCTGAATTCAGGCCACACTATAAAACGCGATGTCTGGTTCCATTTTTTGAATCATTCAAATATTACTTCGTATTATATTTATATATATATATATATTATTATTATTATTATTATTATTATTATTATTATTATTAAGATTATTATTATTATTAATCTTATGGTTATGAGAATTATTATTATTAGTATTATACATAAAATACTACGAAGGAGTGCTGCTTGAGTAATTTCAAAACAAGTTTACAAACAAGCTAGAGCTAAGGAAATTATGGGTTATTGCCAAGGAGGTTATGAGTAATATTCAGGGATATATTTATGAATCAAATCTAGTGTTTATCATCTCCGTTACGTCTACGTACTTTCCTACAATATTGAATCTCAATATTGATAAGTGAGCATTCATATCTTATCTTTTATATATTAATAGTGTATACATGTCTAGTGCTCGAGTATATATGTTTATGCATGCTTGTATACTAAATTTTGTCGTTAAACAGTTTATAATGAATCACTAATTAAATACATATATTACTGGTAAAAGGTATATGATATACATGTTTTTGGAAAGCTGGCGAAAAATCAATAACTTTTCATTTAGATATCGAATAGTTTCGATGAACGGATTAAAAGATATGATCAACTGAATTATAATTGACGTTAATTGAAATTGCTTTTGAATCTGCAATTAAGATTTAAACAACTTGTTTACAAGATTGATAAAATGGATTTTTAAATATTACCAGCCGAGTAAATGAAATCTTATATAAGGCACATCTCATTTTGGTAAACTATTGTCAAAATTGACTTTTTGAAACAACTTTGGATAACTTTTGTATGTTGATCTCGAGTATTAGGATTGTGATATACTATGACCTGACCTAGCTTAATAGACATTTATTGGACAACATATGTTCTCTAGGTTGAGATCTACGGTTATTTGGTAATCCGAGTTTCAGTCACATTTTGGTGAACGACTTTATATGCTGCTAAGGTGAGTATCATATGCTCCCTTTTTAATTGCTTTTGCAATCTATATTTTTGGGCTGAGAATACATGTACTTTATTTTAAACGCAATGGATACAAGTACATACTAAATTCTACACCGAGTTTGAACCGAAAATCCCTTAGCTTTGGTAACTAGTAACTGCCAGTTATAAGAACTGGTGGGCGCGAATAGTTGTATATGGATCCATATGGCTTGATATCCCCGTCCGAGCTAGAGCACTAGCCTTTTAACGGACGTATGCTATTTGAGAAGTGTACACGTTGGTTTGCGTGTATTATTAAGATGATTATACAAAGGGTATAAATTATATATACGTTAAGTTTAGTTACCAGGGTGCTCAATCTCGTAGAATATTTTGATAAACATTTCTGGATGAAACAACTGAAAACTTGTGATTCACCTTTATATACAGATTATTCGAAACACTAAAACTATGAACTCACCAACCTTTGTGTTGACACTTGTTAGTATGTTTATTCTCAGGTTCCCTAGAAGTCTTCCGCTGTTTGCTTATATGTTAGACAAGCTTTGTGCATGGAGTCTTACATGGCATATTTTTCAAGGAAACGTTGCATTCACCAAATCATCACCATGTATCTTATTTTGACTGTATTGTCAACGGAAGTACTATTGTAAACTATTATTTACGGTGATTGTCTATATGTAGAAATATGTAGAAATCATCAGATGTAGAAAACCTTTGATTTAAATATTAATTTATGGTGTGCCTTTTCAAAAGAATGCAATGTTTACAAAACATATCATATAGAGGTCAAATACCTCGCAATGAAATCGATGAATGACGTGTTCGTCCATATGGATTTGGAGCGATCGTCATAGTTGGTATCAGAGCGTTGGTCCTAGTGAACTAGGTCTTGCATGAGTGTGTCTAACTGATAGTTGTTAAGATGCATTAGTAAGTCTGGACTTCGACTGTGTCTGCATGTCAAAAGTTTTACTTATCATTTCTTATCGGAAATTACCTGTCTATCATCTTAAGTCTAAACGCGTCTTATTGCATTGATTGCATAAATAGTGTATAGACCAAATTTCATATCTTAGCGTATCTGTTACTGTAAACTTTTCCTGACATCTTTCGAAAATTTCTCCGTGATTTATGGAATTTGGTATTATATATACATATGTAAATTATGTATTGAAAAATACCAAACTAAATTCTATAATCTAATTCATATCAAAAATCATCTCCCTAATTATACAAGATGGATCCCGTATCTAGTTCAAATTCCTTAAACTCCGACAGCTATTCCGATATGGATATTCACCTGAATTCCGAAGATAGTGTAACCGGAATGGATCAACCAATCAGCCATCACCTATTTTAGATGAATTGGGGATGGGTTCGTAGCCTGCTTAATTATTGGGTACAAGAAGAAGGTGATCCCTTCCATCCACCACATTGCCCTCTTGGCGAAGAACCTGAAGCACTTACCGGTGAACCTGTTTGAGACACCATTTTCTCTCTCATTTCCAGAGTATCTCGTCACGATAATATACTATCTCAGATTCTGGATCTTATTCATCCGCTCCTCCGAACCAACAATCATCCCGGTGTAATAGAAGAAGTCAACGAGCTTCGCGCTCAGGTAGTGGCTTTGGAGAATGTGGTACAAAGGTTACAAGCACCAGCAGCAGCACCGGCAGCAACATTACCACCATCAGCAACACAAACAGTACCATTACCACCACCAACAACATCCGCATCGCAAACCTCAACTTCACAATCTGTTCCACGAGCATCAACGTCATACGCACCGTAGTTACCAAGAAATACCAGCAACAATAACCGATGAAGTATTAACTCATTTCCCCTGAAGAAATTTTATGTATATTTAATATATATGAATTTTGAAATCAAAATAAATCTTTTCGTACTAAGCTATTACGTGTGAATCTTAACTGGTAGGAACTACTCGGTTAGTTCATATTACTAATATGCAATGATGTACATCCTTCCTTAACAACTTAACCATTGTTAACTACAATCTCTGTTTCAACCCAATGAATTCCATTTCATAATAAACCAAGTGTATTAATCAATTACATAATTGATTTTACATTTTCAATTTCGATATACTCGAAACTTTCCAGAAAACATCATCTGTGCCTTGTAAGGTTCACAAAAATTCCACAAGCACCAACATCCTTCACCAAGGAATATCAATAAGAATAAATAATGAAATGTTGATTTCATTAGTGAAAAACTCCGCAAAGATTATGTAATCTTTAATGTTTTAGACATTAATCATTTCTAAGTCAAGCCGAAAATCAAATGAGCTTAATATGATATTAACTCATTAAATCCGTATTACATCTGAAGAAATATACATACATATATTTTCATAAAGACTGTAATGAAAATTCTTTTGTACAAAATATTACTTGTGAAATCTTTAACGGGTAGGTAATTCCCGGGAAATATATAAGTTCACAATTAATATGTTATACTGTACATTCTTCAACTTTGATTCAAAAATTACTAACTATGCTCACAACGATATACAATCGTTTCCATACAAATTCAATTACATATTCTGATATTGACGGATCCGAATCCAAGTCAAGATTTAACAAGTGATATCATTCTTAGATCTCTACATCTTTCAAAGCTATACTTTGACTTTAAATCTGTGCAAGATCCTTTAGCATTATTTTTACCGAAAATAACCTTGTAATTCCCCTTCAAAGTATCTAGTATTATCAACCATTCAACCAGTCAACGACGACCTTTCAGACTTGTAACTTTGGCATATACGTTTTTGTTACTGGGGAACCTTTCATGTTCCACCACATTAGCATTAAATTTACCAATGATGTCATGCGAGGTGTATATAAAATAGTTATTATTTTACTAGGAAAAACTATTAAATACGATACAATTTTACACAAGATATTTATTTATTTATAGAATGGATATACTTAAACCTTGCTACAACACTTATAGGCAGTGTACCTAATCGTACAGTAGTGTAGTTTTTAGTAAGTCCGGTTCGTTCCACAGGGAAATCTTTGAACAAAGCTCAACGCTATATTAGTTTACTTTTATAAAAATACAAATATATATATAAGTAATATTATTGTTATAAAGGGGGGGGGGGGGGGGGTTTTACCGTTTAATGACCGGTTTGTCGATTTTAAAACTTTAGTCGCAGTTAAAACCTAATGTAAAATATAAAATAAATACAAGACTTAAATTAAAGCGTAAAGTAAATAACGATAATGAAATTGCGAATAATAAAAGTGCGATAATTAAAAAGTACGATAATTAAAAGTGCGATAAAATAAAATAAATAAAAGTGCGATAATTAGAAGTGCAATTAAATATAAAATAAAGGAAATTAAATATGAAATAAAAGAATTATGCTTATTTAAACTTCCGTAATCATGATGTTTGACGTGTTGATTTTAGTTTTATGCCCATGGGTTAATTGTCCTTTGTCCTGGATTATTTAATATGTCCGTCTGGTTTTTGTCCATAACAGTCCATCAGTCATAAATATAAATTGCAAGTGTCCTTGTCAAATTATTATTATACCCGAAGTTAAATATTCCAACTAATTGGGGATTCGAATTGTAACAAGGTTTTAATACTTTGTTTAATGAATACACCAGGTTATCGACTGCGTGTAAACCAAGGTTTTACTACTTTGTTAACAATTACACCAATTACCCTTGAATGTAATTTCACCCCTGTTTTAATTATTCTAGTGGCTATTAATCCATTCCCGTGTCCGGTTAAATGAACGATTATTCGTACATATAAATACCCCGCCCATCGTGTCCGATTGAGTGTATATGGTAATTTATAGGGACGCCCAATTGTAAATCTTTATATTAACATTAACAAACTTTCATTTGGTTAAACAAATATAAAGCCCATTAATAGCCCATAGTCTAATTTCCACAAGTGTCGTTCTTTTGTCCAAACCCCAATTATGGCACAAAGCCCAATTACCCAATTTTAGTAATTAGCCCAACATCATGATTACTTCGTTTTAAATAAGCATAATAATAACTTAGCTACGAGACATTAATATAAAAAGGTTGAACATAACTTACAATGATTAAAAATAGCGTAGCGTTACACGGACAGAATTTCGACTTACACCCTTACAACATTCGCTAACATACCCTTATTATTAGAATTATAATTAAAATTAAAATATAAATTATAAATATAAATATATTTACGTATATATTGAGAGAGAGATTAAAATTATATGTTAAAAACTCGGCAGAAAACTGGCTTTATATAGGACCTGACCAACATTTTCACTCCATGCGACTCGCATGGATTTGTGCTTCTGGCCATGCGAGTCGCATGGCCACCCTGGATCCAGCCAAATTGCTTTGTTTTCTTCTTGCCGACGTAATATAATAATAATAATATATATAATATATAATTATATATAATTATATATATATTATATTATATTCTTGTGCATAGTAGACTAGATATTTTTGGTCCGTTGCGTCGGGCGTTTCTTCTAGGCTCAGGTCCCGGTTCCGGATTTTTGGACGTCTTCGCGTATTATTTTATATCGTGTACTTTGCGTCTTGTAACTTGTACTCTTGTCATTTTGAGACGTTCCTCATCAATATTTTGAACCTTTTTAGTTGTATCTTGTACTTTTTAGCTCTTTGGACCTTTTTGTCTTCAATTTGTCGAATCTGCCTTTTGTCTTCACTTTTTAATATTTAAACGAATATTGCTTGTAAATCGAACAATACCAACTAAAATCTTGTCTTTCTTGGGGAATAATGCTATGAAATATATGTTCGTTTTTAGCATTATCAAATATTCCCACACTTGAGCGTTGCTTGTCCTCAAGCAATATTGTCTTAGAATCACTTCTTTATTCTTCATACTTTGTACATCAGTGATTTCTATACGGCGGTATAAACAATGGTAATAACGATATGGTTTACAGTCCCACATGACTATAAAAATTTAGATCCATTAAGGAAATTGGATCTTTATGAAAACATTTGATCTTTTGAAATCTAGTTTTTACCCTAGATAAGTTTTCCGGAATAACCCTTTACCGGTGTTTGCAAAATATTTTTGTGGGTTTGGTGGGTTTCAGATTTGAAAATTTTAGCTCAAAACTTGCGGTTTTGTGTCACCCACTTGCTAACCTTGTATTTGGAAAGCAACACGTCCAGTTTACTTGTCCCGTATATTACCTTTCGGTAAACTACCGTCCGGTTGTAAAGGAAAGCGTTGAACAAGCAACTGTTAAGGCAATGTCCCGTGACATGCTTTTGATTATGGTCTATAACGTGTCGGACGCAATTACTATCCTTGGTAGGAGCAATAGTAAAAGCTCACCCTTATAATTTTTCGGTCTGGCACAAGGTCCTGTCTTTGACCATGCTATGCAACCACCGTTCTTACGGTTGACACCCGATTTAGTTCAGGTGACCTAATGAATTCCAGGTGAATTCCTAGGATTTTACGTTCAATGGTAATGAACGCATTGAAAATGGGTTTTCAGAAAACAAATCGGTTTGTATTTTTGATCAAAATATTTTCTCGTTCAAGCTCGAGTTTAGATATCATTGAATTCCATGAGTTTGAATTCTCAATCTTTAAGGTCAATCTCAAGGATTGAGTAATATCAGGCTTAAAAGCTGATTTTTAATCTTTAAGGAGATTATCCTTTCTGGGGATCTGATTCATTAGTCTTATCAAGCTAATTTGCACGGTGCCTCCCCATTGTACGAGATAAATCCTTCTCATGGTTAGGATAAATCTGACCACTTGGCGACCCTGTTTAATGCTGAGGTCCGTGGATTTCCTGCTGATTTTAGTGATGACTTTTCTAGATTTTTCGTCAACCTACAGCTGGTCTGAACGACAACTTCATGACCTAAATCAAGAAGCGCGTGTCTTTTTCGGAAGACTTTACTTCCTTTTAATGATGGAATTGATTCATCGTGTAGATCCATCTCTTCTTTTCTTTCATCGGGTAAAACAGTTTAGTTTAGTTCAAAGCAAAAGTATTTTCAGTTATTTGTTACAGATATATGTGGCATATGTTTAAAATAACTTGGTAAATTTTCCCACACTTGGCTTTTATTTTCCTTTTTATCGTTCTCTATTCCATTTTAAATGAATTTTAACATTTTAGTTTGTTTCTCAATTTATGTCCTTTCCGAGGTAACAATAATTTCGGTGTTAAAACCTAGTTTTATCGTTCATAAATATGTATAAACATGATTTGAATTCATTTAATTGAAAATTTTGAAAAATTTTACTAGAATTGGGTAGTCAGTATATAAGACTAGGGCTGTTCTTTTTTTATCAGAGAGCACTAGATTCTAATACAACTACTGCTTTACTAGTATTTTTAATGGTAACCAAGTGTTTAATATAAAAATTTTAAAATCCGAAAGAATTTAACCCCTTCCCACACTTAAGATCTTGCAATGCCCTCATTTGCAAGAAATCAGTAACAATTTAAATTATTGAGGGTGATTAGTGTGAAAATGATTAAATTTTTACCAAAGTTTCCAAATATATTGGCGTTTGTTTGCTGAATGATAAATGGTGCACGTCATTTGTTCATTCCGTCTTGTTGTTATTTCACATATATTTTGCATCATTGTCGTCAAAATTACTTGCTTTTGCTGAACTTACTGCCAGTCTTTGAAAACGCGTTGTTTTACCCTGTTTTGTGCATAAAATAGAATACATACAATACAAATATAATCATACATGCAATTTGAAATGGAACTTTGGCATCCCACTTTCAAACTATAAGAAAAATATTAGTACACAATAATAATAAAATATCAAACATTACATAAACGTAATAAAATGTTAAGTGTTTAAAATAAAAATAAAAATTATAAATTACCAACTTATCTCTACTGATCAGGAGGTGGGTTAGGAGGAAAATTAGGATATGGATCCCAATTCATGTTCGCGTCCGGGTTCCATGGCTGATTATAGGTGAACTGGTATGCTGCGTCATAATCATATGAATCATAAGGTGGTCTCATTTCTGGCTGATGTGCGGGATAGTATGCGGGTCGGGTCGGATAATACATCTCGCCAGGCTGCAACTGGCTTATAATTTGGCGCTGATGATAATCCCATCGGCCATGCTCTCGTTGCCGGGAATGCTCGTAGTCATTCCGACGTTGCCATGCCTCGTACTGCATATGCCTATCATAGTTCGTCATGTATTCATCCTCCATACGAACGCCTAAATCAAGAGCAGTCTCCCGAACAACTCCTATAATGTTGTTCGCATCCTCCATCTCGTCATCCGAACCTCTTTCTACCTGTCGCTGAGGTCCCTCGTATCGATATACCCGACCACGTCTCATCAATAATACCCTTGCACCGTGATAAAGGTTTGAACTTATAGTTTCACCTCCGTCCTCTATTTCGTTCATTGGACCCCCTTGGTGCTTATCTACACCTAAATACTCTCCAATGAGAGTAATGAAAATACCACCACCTATAATACTCCCCGATTTCATCCCCGAAACTACATTAGCGAGATAATAACCAACACAATAGGGAATGTTAACGAAACTCCTCGGGTCTCTAATACACTTGAGGTAGAACAAATCGTTTACGGTCAATTTCTCCTTATTTCTTCCCCTTTGTGTAATTGTGTTTGCTAAGAATCTATGAATCACCCGGAGTTCAGCTCTGTCTATATCTAAGTATGTATGATTTCCACTGGCGTGAAATTCATTAAAGTGGGACATACGCCTCCAGATGGAGTTAATATCAAATTCCCTATCTACCCTTTCTCCTTGGGCAATCAGGCTATTACAGTCGGGGCTCAAAAGTTCAGCAGGGGTGTAAATCTGTAAGGCCCTAGCTAAATCTATCATGGACATTCTGTACATGCGTCCACCTAACAGAAATCTAATAAAGCTTCTATCATCTATCCTCCTAACATCACTGTTTAACTTAATAGTACTAAGTAATTCTATACACCATTCCCTATATATGGTTCTACGAATGGAAAATAGGCGCATCCAATCGTTAAACTGAGAATTACCATACCTTTGCACCAATAATTCCCGAATCGGTTCGGCAAGGTCAACTGTTTCCAAAGGTACCCAGTCAATTGCCCTTGGCATTTCAACAACCTTAAAGTAGAGAATGTGCATGTTCTTTTGATAATCTGGATACTCTATCCAACATCGATCAAATCTCAGATTTGGGTGTAACTGATCTTCATTAATGTCTAAGCTCAGAATCCTTTGATGGGGAGCGAATTGACGAAACTGATTCATGAATAATTGATCTTGATCGTGATATGGAATATGTTGCTCCTCCTGTTCTTCTTCTTCTTGTTGCATATGTTGTTCTTGTTCATGAAACATTTCCGGTTCGGGCTCTGGTTGCCTGGACGATGATGCTCCTGAACCTCCAGTATCGGCTCTCTGTAAAACACATTAAACACAAAAATTGTGCATCCAAATATGCATTAGTGTTAGCAAAATAATAATTTGAAACAATTATGATGACATGTTCAATTCATAACACATTTTATACACATTTTCTTAACAATAACAATTCTACACTTTTACATACGAAAATGTGTACAATGTTTTATCACATTTAAACTCTTAAACATGTCAACAATAATCATTATGGCAATTAAACACTTGTTACATGGCATTCAAATCAAACTAGTGCTCATTTTCATATTTTTGTCAAGTCTACACTTTATCAAATAAGCATATACGAAAAATGTACATCAGGTTCATAAGCATTTATCTCAAATAACATGCCAAAATAATCACTACTAGCAATGAAACAAGTTTCAAATGGCCTTTATATCAATTTATCCAAGTTCATGAATTTTTGGACTTAAAAAGTCCACTTTAATTCTCAAAAACATGTTTAGGCTCAAAGTTTGGATCATTTAACTACCTAGACATGTTACACTACTCAATTTAGCAACAATTCATGACAAAAATCGGCTATAACCTGTTTATATCAAAAAGCCCCAAATTGCTCAAGAACACAAACCCTAGATTCTTAAAAATTTGAAGTTTTTAGCTTCAATTCATGTTAAATAGCTTCTATCTAGGATATACATGCATAATATAACAACAATTTAGCTCTAATTACACCTAAATTTAACAAAATCAAAATATAAATTTTCTAGCTCAAGAACACAAAAATTCGAATTTAAAGAGATTAGGGGTGAAATCTTTACCTTTCTCCTGAAGGGGTTGAGACTACTGAATCTAGGCATAATTGTTGTGAAGTTTTGCAAGAAATTTGGTGAAAAATGATGAATTTTTGAGAGGGTTTTGTAGTAAGTTCGTGTTTGTGTATGTGTGTTGTGAAAAAGAGCAGCTCGGCTGGAATTTTGATCCTGGCCAGTTTTTGGCTGCCATGCGACTCGCATGGTATAAGCCTTTCCCCCATGCGAGTCGCATGGGGGTATTTTCCAGGTTTTTTTTTTTTTTTTTTTTTTTTTTTTTTAATAACCTTATACTTTTAAAACATAAAAATTTTAAAAATTTTGTTTCTTTTTAAGACGAGGTCGTTTCGGGAAGATGCCCTAGTCCGTCCCTCGACAAAATTTTAAAATTTTGTCATTTTCAAGCGATTGTTTTAAAAGCTTAGATTTTTGGATTTTTTTAATTTTTTTGGCATACTTTAAATCAAAAAGATTAAAAATAATGATAATAAAAGTTCTCGTCCCTCCCTCGGGTAAAGCAATTTCGGTTCAAAGACCTAGTCTTCAACTTACGACGAATTTTTAAAAATCATATTCTTAACTTAATGAGATAAAGTAAATTTTTGTTTTTAAATTCACACAACTTAAATATAAAATTCAAAATTAATATTAAAAATTCACACCAAACTTAAAATTTGAAATGCATAAAATTAAAATTTTATATTTTAAAAATTAAAAATTCACACCGAACTTATATTAATTTTTTTTTTTTTTTTTCTTCAAATATTTACAATTTTAAATATATTGTTTTTACAAAGTTTACAATATTAATTTAAGATTTAAATATTAATTTTAAAAATATGGTAAAAATAGAATTAAAAATCTTTTTGTCTTTTTATCCCACTTTAATCAATCAAATATTATCAAAAATATGCGCCCCTCTTTTCGGTAAAGTAATTTCGGTTCCAAGACCTAATTTAACTCATGACGAATTTTTGAAATATTTTGGGTTGATTGTTTAAAGATATTTATACCTTAAGAATAAACGTTAAATTTCGCAGTGATGTAATAAATTTTTGAATGATATCAATAATTTCGGTCGCCAAACCTAATTTTATTTAATACCAATTTAATACTTTTTAGCGAACAAATTAGCGTTTATTATCAAAAGGTTAAAAATAAAAATAAAAATAAAAACTATACAGACATACCTGTGGAATAGATTTCTTAGTTATATGATCTATTATATTCATAAGATAGTCGGTTTAATTGATTTTCCATGGCTGCATAGGCGTAACCTCGAGCATTCATTGTCTTTTCTTCTAAACATATGAACGGTCCGTCTCTGCATAAAGTAACAAATTCGGTATTTGAATAGGTTTGATTATTTGAACATTTACCTCCATGTGACCATTTTCCGCATTTGTGACATCGTTCTAGGTGTCGTGCTCTTCTTTTCGCTGCGGATTTTGATTTTCCTTTACCGAATTGTAACTTATTATCTTCGCATCTGGATCCTTTTCTAACTCCGTCCATTCTTTCTCTGATTACTGATACTAATTCGCTCGGTAGTATGTCATTATTTCTTTTAGTGATCAAAGCGTGTAGCATTAGACCATGGTTTAGTTCACAGGCAGTCTTCATTTCGTAAAAACCTAAAAAAGAATAAAAATTCAGAATGGGGGGAGAAGACTAGTTCTTTAGGGTCTGCTAGGGAAAGACCATACGTGTTCCATTTTCGAGAACTACACGAAAACAGACAATCTAACTCTAACAGAAATACATATTATCCTTTAAAGACTTGATTCTCCCCACACTTAGTTAGCTGTGGTGTCGAAATTGTGATTAACTTCGTTGTCGACTTCCATCGGACCATGTATGTAATGTTTAACTCTGTGACCATTAACTTTAAATTCAATCCCATTTGAATTTATTAATTCTATCGTTCCGTATGGGAAAACTCTTTTGACTATGAATGGTCCAGACCATCTTGATTTCAATTTTCCAGGAAATAGCTTGAATCGTGAATTGAAAAGAAGAACTCTGTCTCCTTCTTTAAATTCTTTTGAACTTCTGATTCTTTTATCATGCCATTTCTTCGTTCTTTCTTTATAGATTAACGAATTTTCGTATGCTTCATGTCTTAATTCTTCTAATTCGTTTAGTTGACTTAATCGTAGACGTCCGGCTTCATGTAAATCAAGATTACATGTTTTCAAAGCCCAAAATGCTTTGTGTTCAATTTCTACTGGAAGATGACATGCTTTTCCATAAACAAGTCTAAAAGGTGTGGTTCCAATTGGAGTTTTGTAGGCTGTTCTAAAAGCCCAGAGTGCATCCTCCAATTTAATGGACCATTCCTTCGGATTTGATCCTACGGTTTTCTCTAGAATACGTTTTAAAGCTCGGTTGGTATTTTCAACTTGTCCACTTGTTTGTGGATGATATGCGGTGGAGATTTTATGAGTTACTCCATATCTTTTAAGAACTTTCTCAAGTTGATTATTACAGAAATGAGTACCCCGATCACTTATTAAAGCTTTCGGTGTTCCAAACCTTGCAAAAAGACGTTTTAAAAAGTTGACTACAACTCGTGCATCGTTAGTTGGGAGAGCTTGTGCTTCCGCCCATTTAGATACATAATCAATGGCTACGAGTATATATAGATTATTATGAGATTTTGGAAATGGACCCATAAAGTCAATACCCCAAATGTCAAATACTTCACATACTTGGATGACATTTTGTGGCATTTCATCACGTTGACTTATTTTTCCGGCCCTTTGACATGCATCACAGGATTTGCAAAGAAGGTGTGCGTCTTTGTAAATTGTAGGCCAATAGAATCCAGCTTTATAAACTTTTCTTGCTGTTAGTTGAGGCCCATAATGCCCTCCTGTTGGTCCTGTGTGACAATGGTTTAAAATTTTACTAGCTTCATCTCCAAATACACATCGGCGTATTATTCCATCGGGACAACTTTTAAACAGATGTGGATCTTCCCAGAAATAGTGTTTTATATCACTGAAGAATTTCTTTCGTCTTTGGTACGATAATCCTTTTTCAAGGAATCCACAAACTAAGTAGTTTGCATAGTCTGCAAACCATGGGATTTCTTTATAATCTATCTTCAATAGATATTCATCAGGAAAGTTGTCTTGTATGGCCGATTCATTTAGAACTTCTAGTTCGGGATTTTCAAGACGAGAAAGATGATCAGCGGCGAGATTTTCTGCTCCTCTTTTATCTCGGATTTCAATATCAAACTCTTGTAAGAGTAAGATCCAACGGATTAATCTTGGTTTAGCATCTTGTTTCGAAAATAGGTATCTAAGAGCAGAATGGTCTGTATAGACCACCGTTTTTGCTAGAACGAGATATGATCGAAATTTGTCAAAAGCAAAGACAATAGCAAGGAGTTCTTTTTCAGTAGTTGTATAGTTCGTTTGTGCTCCTTGTAATGTCTTACTAGCATAATATATAGGTTGAAATCGTTTTTCAATCCTTTGTCCTAAAACGGCTCCCATTGCAAAATCACTTGCATCGCACATTAGTTCAAATGGTAGATTCCAATTTGGTGTTATCATGATCGGCGCATTAGTGAGTTTTTCTTTAAGAATATTAAAAGATTTGATACACTCATCTGAAAAGATGAATGGTGCATCCTTTTCTAGGAGTTTATTCATAGGAGTGGCAATTTTAGAAAAATCTTTTATAAAACGTCGGTAAAAACCGGCATGCCCTAGAAAACTCCTAACTCCTCTAACATTGGTGGGATGTGGAAGTTTAGCAATTACATCTACTTTAGCTCTATCCACTTCAATTCCTTCTTTTGAAATTTTATGTCCAAGAACGATGCCTTCTTTAACCATGAAATGGCATTTCTCCCAATTAAGTACTAGATTTGATTTTTCGCATCTAATTAGCATTCGTTCCAGATTAACTAGACATGATTTAAATGTATCACCGAAGACTGAAAAGTCATCCATGAATACTTCCATGCATTCTTCTATCATGTCGTGAAAAATCGCCATCATACACCTTTGAAAGGTTGCAGGGGCGTTACAAAGTCCAAATGGCATGCGTTTGTAAGCAAAAGTACCATAAGGGCACGTGAATGTGGTTTTCTCTTGATCTTCGGGTGCTATTGGAATTTGAAAATATCCGGAAAATCCATCTAGAAAACAATAGTAACTATTTCCGGCTAATCTTTCCAACATTTGATCTATGAAAGGTAAGGGAAAGTGATCTTTTCTGGTGGCGTCATTTAATTTTCTATAATCAATACATACACGCCATCCTGTTACAGTCCTAGTAGGAATAAGCTCATTTTTCTCATTTGTAATGACAGTCATGCCACCCTTCTTAGGCACGCATTGAACTGGGCTTACCCATGGACTATCAGAAATTGGATATATCAAACCTGCATCTAGCAGTTTAATAATTTCCTTTTTAACTACATCTTGCATATTAGGATTTAGTCTTCGTTGACGTTGCACATACGTTTTATGACCTTCTTCCATAAGGATTTTATGTGTGCAATACGAAGGACTTATTCCTTTAATATCATGAATCTTCCATGCAATGGCTGGTTTATGAGCTTTCAACACAGAAATGAGTTGTGATTTCTCATTTTCAGTAAGAGAAGACGATATTATTACAGGTAATTCAGATTCACCATGTAAATAAGCGTATTCCAAATGGTTTGGAAGTGGCTTTAACTCTAATTTCGGAGGTTCTTCTATCGATGATTTATATCGATATCTGTCTTCTTCTTTTAGCATTTGAATTTCTTCTGTTGTTGGTTCATATCCATTAGCTATAAGTGTAGCTAACATTTCAGCTTCATCAATTGGTTCATTACTTTCTCCTAAAGAACATTCTCCCGTTCCTTGTAATTCTGGAAATTCTTCTAATAATTCTGCATGTGCATCTATAGTTTGAATATAATAACATGTATCATCTGCAGATTGTGGTTGTTGCATTGCTCTATCAACTGAAAAGGTAACACTCTCATCCTCTATACTTAGGGTCAGTTTCTTACCAAACACGTCTATCATTGCTTTAGCCGTGTTTAAGAATGGTCTTCCTAATATGAGAGGAACTTGAGAATCTTCTTCCATGTCCAGAACAACAAAGTCTACTGGAAATACTAAAGTACCAACTTTAACTAGCATGTTCTCCATTATCCCTCTAGGATATTTTATTGATCTATCGGCTAGTTGTATGCTTATTCTGGTTGGTTTCAATTCTCCAAGGTCTAGTTTAGCGTATAGTGAATACGGCATTAGATTTATACTAGCACCTAAGTCTGCCAATGCTTCTATTGAACTAAGACTACCCAGAAAACATGGAATTGTGAAACTTCCTGGATCAGATAGTTTTTCTGGTATCTTATTCAATAGCACTGCTGAACAATTAGCATTCATAGTAACAGCCGAGAGTTCTTCCATTTTCTTTCTATTCGTGATTAGATCTTTCAAGAATTTAGCATATCTAGGCATTCCTGAAATCACATCAATGAAAGGAAGATTTACATTTATCTGTTTAAACATATCCAAGAATTTGGATTGCTCGGCTTCAAGTTTCTCTTTCTTCATTTTACTCGGATAAGGAAGTGGTGGTTGGTATGGTTTAACATAAGGTTTATCCTTAACTGTGTTATTTTCATTAACCTTTTCAACTACCGGTTCTTTTTCCTTATCTTGATCAGGTTGTGGTTCTTGTGGAGTAGGAATAGTTTCATCAGAAGTTACAGGTATTTTAGGTGGTTTAAGTGTTGTACCACTTCTTGTGGTAATAGCTTTAGCTGTTTCATTCCGGGGGTTAGCATTTGTATCGCTTGGTAGACTTCCTGGTTTTCTTTCACCTATTAACCTTGCTAGGTTACTTACTTCTTGTTCCAGATTTTGAATAGAAGCTTGTTGATTTCTAAATGCTTGAGCATTTTGTTCATTGGTTTGTTTTTGAGATGTGAAAAACTGCGTTTGAGTTTCGACTAGCTTCGTCATCATATCTTCTAAATTTGGCTTTTTATCATCGGTTTGTTGTGGTGGTTTGTTTTGAAAATTCGGTCTTTGCTGATTATAAGTATTATTGGATACTTGTTGATTGCTAGGACCTTGTTGGTTGTTGTATGGAATATTTCGGTTATAATTCTGGTTTTGATTGTAAATCGGTCTTGGCGGTTGATAATTATTCTGATAATTATTTCCAGGCCTTTGGTTTATGTATGAAATATTCTCTCTTTGTTCCATTGTTAATTCAATACTGAGACAATCTTTTGTCAAATGTGGTCCTCCACACTGCTCACAACTAATTCGTATAGAGTGAATATCCTTAGTCATCTTTTCCATTCGTCTCTCGAAAGCATCTATCTTTGCTGAAATGGAATCTAAGTCATGGCTAGAATCGGCTCTAGCTGCTTTAGATGATCTAATGATATCTTTTTCTTGGTGCCACTCATGCGAGTGGGAAGCAGTATTATCAATAATTTTGTAAGCATCAGTTTCGGTTTTTTTCATAATAGAACCACCAGCTGCTATATCTATGTCTTTTCTTGTAGTGATGTCGCATCCTCGGTAGAATATTTGTACTATTTGACAGGTGTCTAAACCATGTTGCGGACATCCTCTTAATAACTTTCCATATCTTGTCCACGCCTCATATAGAGTTTCATTTGGCTTCTGTGTGAACGTAACAATTTCTGCTTGAAGTCTTACGGCTTTAGATGCAGGAAAGAATTGTTTAAGAAATTTGTCAACTAAAACATCCCATGTATCAATCGCCCCTTCAGGTAACGATTCCAACCAATCTTTGGCTTCTCCCTTTAAAGTCCAGGGAAATAACATGAGATATATCTGTTCATCCTCCACTTCTCGTATTTTAAATAGTGTGCAGATCCTATTAAAGGTACGTAGATGTTCATTTGGATCTTCCTTCGGCGCACCACTAAATTGGCATTGATTAGTCACCATGTGTAGAATTTGTCCTTTGATTTCATAATCTGGCGCATTAATGTCTGGATGAGTAATTGCGTGACCTTGGCCAGTGCGTTTAGCTCTCATTCGGTCTTCCATACTTAAAGGTTCCAGATTCTCCATAATTGAATTTGTTGAATCGGTATCACTAGATGATTCTGTTTTAATGGTTCGTTCCTCAACAATCTCTGTTTGAATGATTGGTGGTTCCGGAGGAAAGTTTAATGGTTCAGGATCTACGAACCGTTCCTGAATATTTTCTGGATTCTCAATTGTGAGGTCAGGTTCAAAAAATGGATTATCGGTAATTTGAACTGAAGTACTTGGTTGACTGGATGACGATTCTAAAGAAAAATCAACGGCGGTTATATTTGTTAAACGATGTCTTGATCGAGTTACAGGTGGTGAACGTACAAAAGGTGATGAACGTCTTGCTCGGTGCATTCACTGAATATCCTATTAGTTTTTAAAAAGGAAAGAAAAATTATAATAAGTTATCCAATCAATAGACTTTTCTGATTTTGCCCACGTTTCGAATAGCCAAAAGATGCAGCAGAGGGGCAGGATTCGTTTGGTCTCAATATAATTGAGGACTGTTTGGCTCCAATAACCCGGTCCACGTACAAATCCAACTATTACTACGAACCAGAAAATTTTGATGTCTATCAATTTAACCACTTAAAATAAATTTTCGTAATTTTAAGAAATTTAGATAAGAAGTAGAAAAAATTCTAAGTCCTAAAACTAGAATAGCGAGAAATAAGAAAGAAAAAGAGTTCGTCGCAAAAGGTCGAAAAAGAAAAAAAATGGTTGAAAAATAAAAGGTGACGGAAAAATAAAAGAAACTTATAAAAACTTAAAAATACTTTACTAACCTAACCTTATTACTACAACTAACTTAAAATTATAATCGCAAATTGAAATTACTAATTGGAATGATAATTGATACATAGTAAAAGGTCTAAAAATATTAAAGCTTACAGGGAAAAACTAAATCCCAAATGGAAATAACTTAAAAAGAAACTAAAACTTAAAAAGGCGTCGCAAAATTCTAAAGCACCTAAATCTTAGTCTAAAGAAAAAGCACTTAAGGAATTCTACGGCAAAGCCTAAAAATCTAGGAGTAAAAATAACTATAGCAAAAACTAAGTTTAAAATTAAATATGAGCTAAAAATACAAATATTACGCTACAACGATTAAAAAGGGATAAAATATAAAAATATACAAAAAGTTATAAAAAGTACAATTTTTATAAAAATATTATTTTTATATTATTTATATTAAAGTATTAAATTTTAAATATAATAAAACTAATTAAAAGTAGTTAAAATTAATTAAACTAAAAACTTAATTAATAATAATAAAATCAAATTAGGGTTTAATTAATAATAATTAAATAATAACCGTAATAAATGCGGAATTAGGGTTTGGATGTGGCCCTGTCAGACCCCTCATGCGAGTCGCATGATTTAAGAGGGTGGGTCATGCGAGTCGCATTAACACCCTGAACTGGTTCAATTGGACTGGTTCAAATGACAGGTCACGTAATATTTAATATTTTATTTTCTTTTTTTTTTCTGTTTTAAATTTAAATAAAATATATATATATAATTAAAATAAAAACTTAAAAATAAACTTAAAATACTTTATAATTTTGTAAAAATAAAAGAAAAACTTAAAAATATATTTAAAATACTCTTTTTTTTTTTTTTTTTTCGTTTTTAAAAGATTTTTTTAATTTTTTTTTATATCTTTTTAAATTTTTATAATTTTTAAACAAAAATATATATATAACAAAAACTAATTAAAACTTAAAAATATTTTTTTTTATATTATATTGACGTTTCGCTTCGGTGTTCCCCGGCAGCGGCGCCAAAAATACTTGATGTCATGCGAGGTGTATATAAAATAGTTATTATTTTACTAGGAAAAACTATTAAATACGATACAATTTTACACAAGATATTTATTTATTTATAGAATGGATATACTTAAACCTTGCTACAACACTTATAGGCAGTGTACCTAATCGTACAGTAGTGTAGTTTTTAGTAAGTCCGGTTCGTTCCACAGGGAAATCTTTGAACAAAGCTCAACGCTATATTAGTTTACTTTTATAAAAATACAAATATATATATAAGTAATATTATTGTTATAAAGGGGGGGTTTTTACCGTTTAATGACCGGTTTGTCGATTTTAAAACTTTAGTCGCAGTTAAAACCTAATGTAAAATATAAAATAAATACAAGACTTAAATTAAAGCGTAAAGTAAATAACGATAATGAAATTGCGAATAATAAAAGTGCGATAATTAAAAAGTACGATAATTAAAAGTACGATAAAATAAAATAAATAAAAGTGCGATAATTAGAAGTGCAATTAAATATAAAATAAAGGAAATTAAATATGAAATAAAAGAATTATGCTTATTTAAACTTCCGTAATCATGATGTTTGACGTGTTGATTTTAGTTTTATGCCCATGGGTTAATTGTCCTTTGTCCTGGATTATTTAATATGTCCGTCTGGTTTTTGTCCATAACAGTCCATCAGTCATAAATATAAATTGCAAGTGTCCTTGTCAAATTATTATTATACCCGAAGTTAAATATTCCAACTAATTGGGGATTCGAATTGTAACAAGGTTTTAATACTTTGTTTAATGAATACACCAGGTTATCGACTGCGTGTAAACCAAGGTTTTACTACTTTGTTAACAATTACACCAATTACCCTTGAATGTAATTTCACCCCTGTTTTAATTATTCTAGTGGCTATTAATCCATTCCCGTGTCCGGTTAAATGAACGATTATTCGTACATATAAATACCCCGCCCATCGTGTCCGATTGAGTGTATATGGTAATTTATAGGGACGCCCAATTGTAAATCTTTATATTAACATTAACAAACTTTCATTTGGTTAAACAAATATAAAGCCCATTAATAGCCCATAGTCTAATTTCCACAAGTGTCGTTCTTTTGTCCAAACCCCAATTATGGCACAAAGCCCAATTACCCAATTTTAGTAATTAGCCCAACATCATGATTACTTCGTTTTAAATAAGCATAATAATAACTTAGCTACGAGACATTAATATAAAAAGGTTGAACATAACTTACAATGATTAAAAATAGCGTAGCGTTACACGGACAGAATTTCGACTTACACCCTTACAACATTCGCTAACATACCCTTATTATTAGAATTATAATTAAAATTAAAATATAAATTATAAATATAAATATATTTACGTATATATTGAGAGAGAGATTAAAATTATATGTTAAAAACTCGGCAGAAAACTGGCTTTATATAGGACCTGACCAACATTTTCACTCCATGCGACTCGCATGGATTTGTGCTTCTGGCCATGCGAGTCGCATGGCCACCCTGGATCCAGCCAAATTGCTTTGTTTTCTTCTTGCCGACGTAATATAATAATAATAATATATATAATATATAATTATATATAATTATATATATATTATATTATATTCTTGTGCATAGTAGACTAGATATTTTTGGTCCGTTGCTTCGGGCGTTTCTTCTAGGCTCAGGTCCCGGTTCCGGATTTTTGGACGTCTTCGCGTATTATTTTATATCGTGTACTTTGCGTCTTGTAACTTGTACTCTTGTCATTTTGAGACGTTCCTCATCAATATTTTGAACCTTTTTAGTTGTATCTTGTACTTTTTAGCTCTTTGGACCTTTTTGTCTTCAATTTGTCGAATCTGCCTTTTGTCTTCACTTTTTAATATTTAAACGAATATTGCTTGTAAATCGAACAATACCAACTAAAATCTTGTCTTTCTTGGGGAATAATGCTATGAAATATATGTTCGTTTTTAGCATTATCAACCAACAACTTTATTAATCCTTGACCTTTCGAAAAATCCTTATACTCATTGAAACCGTATCATGTACTCATCAACATCTTGTAACGGAAATTGCCATACCAACTATCGGAAATTAGCAATCAGTATTTTAAAATCTTGCAGCACGTCTACGTCAACAGTTATAAGTGTACATATAACATCTACCTCCTGGACTTACATACTTCGAATGTGAAGTTTCCGAAAAACAACCCAAACTACGAAACTAGTTCTCCAATGTTGATGAAGCAGCAAAAACTCTAAATGACCTTAACAGTCAAAAGTTTGATGATAAAGAATAGTATGGTGGTAAAGCTGAGAAAAAGAGAAGGTTTGAACCTAAAAAACGGATTGAGTAAAGTATGAAAGAGGCTGTGGATAAATCACTAAGACTGAACCTGCCTTCAAAGAATTCAAATGATTCAGTGACGGCTGAAACCATTAGTAAGAACCTTACTTCTTATTCTAAACCTTCACAGACAGATTTTTCGCATCATCCTCTGATATTAGAAATTCTAAGATATCATCGTATCTTTCATTATAAATATCCTCGATATTTCTGGAGATATCTTCATACCTATTCTTATCGGAAATCATTCATCTCTTCGCACTATCTGTGTTACATCATAAAAGAAACTATTTTAGTTTCTAAAATCTGAAAAATTCGAAAAAAAAAATGGATGTTTTGAAGTAATGTTGGGAACTGAAGCATGAGTTAGTATAATATAATGACACTTGATCAACGTGATTATAATACAGTAAGTCATGCTGAGTTTCTAATGGAACGTGATAAAGGTTCACAGATCACACCCTCATCATGAACCATGTTACATAACTCTTTCATTCTATTTAATCTCTAAATATATCAAGAAAATACTTTTCTTGATGATTCGGTCTTTTCCAGATATTCTGGTAATTTGACAAAACAAGATCATGCCATTACAATTTCTTTCTTAGAACAATAACTATGTTCATTCCGAAATGTATAGCTACGAATTCTGGACCATTATTCGCTTGAATTGAAGTCGGGAAGGAAAAACGAAAGCATTGAGCTCCTAAAAATAAGGGAAAATATAAAGCCTGACAACAACACATATATTACAAACCGTGTATATCAATGCGTATAGCAATAAAAAGACACGAGAGAATGAAAAATACTATAACCCCAAGGTAATAGTAGAATAAAATTACTTCCTCTGGTGGCAGATGAAAAAGAAGAATGAAAGATACGATAGCCAAGAAAATATCAAGAATCAGAAATGGATTAAGCATTTCACAATCTTTTGGAAGTATGAAATAAGGAAGAAGATGTAGGAGTGGTGAAAATAATGAAACGAAAGTGGTTAATTTATAGCAAAATATCAGACATAACAATCGAGGCAGATTACGCATTTAAAAGGAAATCTTATTTTCCTTAAAATTCGAAGAATCAAATCTTATTTAGATTATGAAGATTTTCTATTCCTTAAATTCCGGAAATCAATCGTAACTACGTCAAAAGTTAAGACGAATCTCTATTCTTTCATTTCACTCTTTTACGATAACTTCTCTCATACGCTTCGACAAATCGGATTGTTTTATCCATATTATTCAATGGTGATAAAATTCTATTTATCAACTCATATTTGTAACGACCCGACCAAAACCGTTATTGACGGCGCCGTTAACTTAGGTCCCGTTGCGTGGTCGTAGTCCCTATATGAGACTCGTTTGACCAAAATTATGTCGCATTCATTTGAAAGGTAGAAGACTTGCAAGTTTAGTTTACAAAACCGTTCGACAACAAGTCTAAGTTTACAAAAGTCATAAAGTATAAATGAAATAACTTGCGACATAATTAGTTTAAAAACACAGTTGCTATAAATAGCGTAAGTATGTAAACAAAAGTTTGAATCCAAAAGTGCTATCCCTAGCGTATGCATGCATGGTTGACTCCAATCAAGTAATCAAAGAGTGCGGAAGCATGTATCAAGTAGCCAAGTATGAACCTGAGAAAACATGTAGAAAACTGTCAACGAAAAACGTTGGTGAGATCATAAATGTATTTGTGAAAGTATGTTTTTGAACCACAAGGTTTAGTATCAAGGCGTATACATCTCTAAAGATGTGTTTGTAAACCATAAGATTTAGTATAAAGTGAATATCAAGCGTATACATCCCAAAAGATGTTGTCTGTATCACGAGCACCCAATTACCAAAACTTAACTGAATCTTCCCTCTGAATTTTGAATATAGTGTTAGAACATACACTATGCACGTTGAAATTATATTTCATCCACTAACGGTAGCGAACCGTCTGAATGAGGGTTCGTTAAACCCGTATGGCCACACAACATAATCACTCGCTTACACTTACACCCTGCAAGTGGAACTAATGATAATTGGATTGAGGACTTTTGTTCTAACTCGTCTGTATCTTTGCTCTTGTATTCGCATTTGTATCCAAAGTATGAAAGTATAAACCGTATAAATGTATATAAAGTATATGTTTCTCAGCCCACGATTTAAAAGTATAAAATTATTTGCAAAGGTGGGACTATGATCTCACCTCGAGTGCACAAGTATAAAGGTACTTCAACAAGTAAACGTGTGCATGAAAGTTGCTTAGCCTTGACCTAAACAAGTAAGTTATATCAATTAACCGGTTACGACACAAGGTCGGGTGAAATGTGTTCAATTAGTCCTATGGCTCGTTACGACTCGATTAATATAGCATGTGAATCAATTTGTCAAGTTTCATGCACGATACAAGTAGTTAAGTATGTTAGAACGATTGTATAATCGTTTGGTTAAGTTTGACTAAAAGTCAAACTTGGTCAAAGTCAAAGTCAACGGGGTCGGGTCGGGTATCCGACAATTTTCCCATGATGAGAAATCATTTATGAGCAGAATGGCCAAGTTTCATGTTAATCGGAGTTACGGTTAAGCGGGAAACATTTTGTGAAAGGAAAAATAAAAACAAAAATGAGCTGGGCATATGCGCGGCGCGCAATGGGTTGCGCGGCGCGCACCCAAGTGTAAATCCTGGTCAGAACTTAACCACGAAGGCAAACATCTGGGATTTCTAATTCTGCGCGGCGCGCGGGTATATACGCGGCGCGCAATACCTGGGAAACATGCAGTTTGCAGAAAAATGGTCCAAGTCACGAACCAAAACTCAAATTAACATATTTCATGATCCGCAAACAATTAGAACATGTATCTTATATCATCGGAAAGGTATTTTGACAAGGAATACAATTAACCACTTTTCATCAAGCAAAAACATTATTTACAATAACCGAAAACTCGTCAATTGATCAAGAAAGGTTTATTTTCAAAGTTTCAAGTTCGTAAAACGTATTTTATGATTCGGGAATCCAAATTACACATACGATATGCCGTTTTGAAGGTAATGAAGCATACATTACTACTAAACACTAACAATTAACATTTCATGGCATTCAAGCATCAAAAGTTCATGTCAAGAACTATCAAACCCTAGTCAAACATCACAAAATCATTAATCGGGTTTTTGAAGTTTTCTTAATCAACCTACACATCAAAATGTGGCTAATGATACTAGTAACACAATTAAAACATGCACTTTAACAATTAAACAATATTTAATCATCCAAAATCAAAGATTAAGCACACCCATTTCAAAGTTCATACTAGTTACTCTAAATCAACAAATCGAGCAAACAAAACATATATTCATATTATACACGAGCCATAGACACTAACTAACACAATTTCAAGTCAAAAACACGAATTTAAAGAAAATTAGAGTTTTAGAAATGTTACCCAAACGAGATGAAGTTGGTATCAAATTGTAGAGGATGAAGAGAGGATTTCAAATATGTAATTTGTTTTGTTGCTAGCTCCCTAAACCGAATTTAGATGATGATTTTGTGTTTGAGGTTTTGAGAGAATAAAAATGGAAGTAATGAAATGGGGAGGTTGAAATGAATGGAGGAGGGTGAAGGTTGACTAGTTGACCTAGTCATCTCTTTGCCCTCTTGGCTAGTTTAGTCCCTCAAGTTTCAAAGCGGGTGCGGGAATTAACCAAACGAATATTTTAAAAACGCTCGTGTAAACGAGTGATGTTATAATTAAATAACGAGAATATTATGAACGTTTGTTAACGGAATCTACGAATATAAATAACGAAAGATATTATTTAAAAAAAAAAGACAGTGTTAAAATAATTTTAACGGAAAAACGCGGGATGTTACATTACCTACACCTTAAAAGAAATTTCGTCCCGAAATTTAGTTGGAAGTAGTAGTTGTTGTTTCTTCCTCGAGATCTTGCGTCGTAAATTATACGGATAAGTGAAGGTACGTCCTTGGGCATTTCAACGAAATTCGACGGTCGGGATTTTTACGTTGGATTGAAGTTTGGTTTCACGATTCATGGTTTCAACCGGTCCTCCTAGGAATGAAGTTTATCATCGATAGTAAGCTTATCGAAAAGGAATGACAAGTTCTTGTTTCGCAAAACACGTCTTTGAGTTGATACATCGAATGTAGGATAAACGGAGACCCAAAATGAGTCGGAAAAGTCTAAACGGCTAGCGACGGGTCCAAAACACCCCAAGAATTTAAAGGATCAAAATATCGCGGATTTAGCTTCCTACGTTTTCCCGAAACGGATTGCACTTTTCCAAGGTGCGACTCTTAACGTGACGCGGTTTCCCACGTGGAATTTGAAATGTTTACGTCTAACATCGGCGTAGCTCTTGGTGATTACGAGTCGCGTAGGGTTTTACCTGAATATGAATAAATTTTCTCGGTTGCTCATGAATAAGCTCGGCCCCGGTGAATTGATCATCGTTTACTTGGTTTCGACAAAAAGGAGGATGACGTTTCCGGTCACATGTGGTTTCAAAAGGTGTGACGTTAAAACTCGAATGAAAATCATTGTAGTACGAGGATTAAGCTAAAGGAAAATACTTTTCTCAAGTAAATTTGAAGTTAGTAATACAACTCGTATTATGGATTCCAAGGTTTAAATCGTATGTTTGTTCGGTCCGTCGGGTTGCGGATGGTACGCGGTACTCATGTCTAAACGTGGTCCCGAGGCTTTTTGTAAGGCACTCCGAAATCTAGAAGTGAAACGAGGATCTCGATCCGAAACAAAGTACATTCCGTAAGGTATATTTGAACAAGTTTGTTAGGACAAGTTTCTCAAGAAAATTCGCGTCGCGGAAGATTTATCGGTTTCCAAAAACGTTCGTCGGGGCAAGTTCTTATCGGGTTTTGAAAACGATTGTTAGGACTATCCACCCTCGCGGCGAATACTTGTATGACGTGAAGAGTCGCTCTCCATTGAGAATTTAGAATAAGGACCTCCTGAACCGGAAGTACGAGGGTGATGCAAGAGAAGTTTCCGCCCCGATGTGAGCATAATGAGTAAATTGTAGTTAGTCAATAAGGCTGCGCGAGGACGAGCTAGTATACCCGTGTGACATACGGTTGAAGTCGAATGGAATCGGTAATTCATTCGGAAGCATAAATATAATTTGACAATAATTGAAGGTGTGTCCCCGGTATGGTTGTTATAAATATTCTCGGAGTTTTCGGATGTCCAAACCTGAAAAGATGAAGTCATGTACATGGCACATGGTGGTGTTTAGGTTGATCGAGTCTAACCACCATCACGCGTCACTAGAACTTTGGTATGTCTTACCGTAATATAACCACGTTGATCGAGTGTCGTTATATTACGCTAACTCATACCTCCATTCCCACATCACTCCATAGATTCAAGTTCGTGTCATCGTGAAGACCTAAAATGAACAAAATGTAACGACGTCTCAAACGTGACTCGTATTGAATCGAAAGAATTAGTGCAACTATAAAGAAGCGTTCCTCGAGGGAAGTGTATAAATGATTGTTCACGTCAATGTGGTTCGAGTCAGACAATAAGGTATTCAGGTATGAAAAGAGTAACGAGTCATGATAACGAGTAGCACGCAACCGTAGTGATAAATGTTGATGACGATACTCACCTAGAGTAGTGATGGTAGTAACACCAAAAAGTAGATAGTAAGAAACACCAGTGGGAAACCGATAGTAAGTTGAAACGGTGGCAAATAACAATCCGGGAGACAGAGTTCCCGAACAAGTGTGACTAATGAAGTCGTCGTCATCCATACGTGTATGAATCATGAATTTACGTGTGTTACCAAAAAGTGGCAGAATACGAGTTCGTATGATGAAGGTTGGGTACCATTAAAAAGTTTGCCTAAGAATGATTCAAGTATAATGCACAAGTAGTCAAGTAAGTGCTATCTATAGCAAATGTATGTCAGAATGCAAATGCTAACTATCCGGTTGTAGTCTAGACTCACTAATGCGTCCTAACGACTCTGTTAGACACACTAATGCACGTCCTAGTTCCCTACAACCAACGCTCTGATACCACTTGTAACGACCCGACCAAAACCGTTATTGACGGCGCCGTTAACTTAGGTCCCGTTGCGTGGTCGTAGTCCCTATATGAGACTCGTTTGACCAAAATTATGTCGCATTCATTTGAAAGGTACAAGACTTGCAAGTTTAGTTTACAAAACCGTTCGACAACAAGTCTAAGTTTACAAAAGTCATAAAGTATAAATGAAATAACTTGCGACATAATTAGTTTAAAAACACAGTTGCTATAAATAGCGTAAGTATGTAAACAAAAGTTTGAATCCAAAAGTGCTATCCCTAGCGTATGCATGCATGGTTGACTCCAATCAAGTAATCAAAGAGTGCGGAAGCATGTATCAAATAGCCAAGTATGAACCTGAGAAAACATGTAGAAAACTGTCAACGAAAAACGTTGGTGAGATCATAAATGTATTTGTGAAAGTATGTTTTTGAACCACAAGGTTTAGTATCAAGGCGTATACATCTCTAAAGATGTGTTTGTAAACCATAAGATTTAGTATAAAGTGAATATCAAGCGTATACATCCCAAAAGATGTTGTCTGTATCACGAGCACCCAATTACCAAAACTTAACTGAATCTTCCCTCTGAATTTTGAATATAGTGTTAGAACATACACTATGCACGTTGAAATTATATTTCATCCACTAACGGTAGCGAACCGTCTGAATGAGGGTTCGTTAAACCCGTATGGCCACACAACATAATCACTCGCTTACACTTACACCCTGCAAGTGGAACTAATGATAATTGGATTGAGGACTTTTGTTCTAACTCGTCTGTATCTTTGCTCTTGTATTCGCATTTGTATCCAAAGTATGAAAGTATAAACCGTATAAATGTATATAAAGTATATGTTTCTCAGCCCACGATTTAAAAGTATAAAAGTATTTGCAAAGGTGGGACTATGATCTCACCTCGAGTGCACGAGTATAAAGGTACTTCAACAAGTAAACGTGTGCATGAAAGTTGCTTAGCCTTGACCTAAACAAGTAAGTTATATCAATTAACCGGTTACGACACAAGGTCGGGTGAAATGTGTTCAATTAGTCCTATGGCTCGTTACGACTCGATTAATATAGCATGTGAATCAATTTGTCAAGTTTCATGCACGATACAAGTAGTTAAGTATGTTAGAACGATTGTATAATCGTTTGGTTAAGTTTGACTAAAAGTCAAACTTGGTCAAAGTCAAAGTCAACGGGGTCGGGTCGGGTATCCGACAATTTTCCCATGATGAGAAATCATTTATGAGCAAAATGGCCAAGTTTCATGTTAATCGGAGTTACGGTTAAGCGGGAAACATTTTGTGAAAGGAAAAATAAAAACAAAAATGAGCTGGGCATATGCGCGGCGCGCAATGGGTTGCGCGGCGCGCACCCAAGTGTAAATCCTGGTCAGAACTTAACCACGAAGGCAAACATCTGGGATTTCTAATTCTGCGCGGCGCGCGGGTATATGCGCGGCGCGCAATACCTGGGAAACATGCAGTTTGCAGAAAAATGGTCCAAGTCACGAACCAAAACTCAAATTAACATATTTCATGATCCGCAAACAATTAGAACATGTATCTTATATCATCGGAAAGGTATTTTGACAAGGAATACAACTAACCACTTTTCATCAAGCAAAAACATTATTTACAATAACCGAAAACTCGTCAATTGATCAAGAAAGGTTTATTTTCAAAGTTTCAAGTTCGTAAAACGTATTTTATGATTCGGGAATCCAAATTACACATACGATATGCCGTTTTGAAGGTAATGAAGCATACATTACTACTAAACACTAACAATTAACATTTCATGGCATTCAAGCATCAAAAGTTCATGTCAAGAACTATCAAACCCTAGTCAAACATCACAAAATCATTAATCGGGTTTTTGAAGTTTTCTTAATCAACCTACACATCAAAATGTGGCTAATGATACTAGTAACACAATTAAAACATGCACTTTAACAATTAAACAACATTTAATCATCCAAAATCAAAGATTAAGCACACCCATTTCAAAGTTCATACTAGTTACTCTAAATCAACAAATCGAGCAAACAAAACATATATTCATATTATACACGAGCCATAGACACTAACTAACACAATTTCAAGTCAAAAACACGAATTTAAAGAAAATTAGAGTTTTAGAAATGTTACCCAAACGAGATGAAGTTGGTATCAAATTGTAGAGGATGAAGAGAGGATTCCAAATATGTAATTTGTTTTGTTGCTAGCTCCCTAAACCGAATTTAGATGATGATTTTGTGTTTGAGGTTTTGAGAGAATAAAAATGGAAGTAATGAAATGGGGAGGTTGAAATGAATGGAGGAGGGTGAAGGTTGACTAGTTGACCTAGTCATCTCTTTGCCCTCTTGGCAAGTTTAGTCCCTCAAGTTTCAAAGCGGGTGCGGGAATTAACCAAACGAATATTTTAAAAACGCTCGTGTAAACGAGTGATGTTATAATTAAATAACGAGAATATTATGAACGTTTGTTAACGGAATCTACGAATATAAATAACGAAAGATATTATTTAAAAAAAAAGACAGTGTTAAAATAATTTTAATGGAAAAACGCGGGATGTTACAATATTCGTCATGAAAACATTTTTATTGTTAGCCATGATGACCTCACTCAAATTTCGGGACGAAATTTCTTTAACGGGTAGGTACTGTGATGACCAGGAAATTTCTGACCAAATTTAAACTTTATCTTTAATGAATTAATGTTTCCGACATGATAAGCAAAGTCTGTAATGCTGAGTCTCAAAGTTTTGGAACTATATTCATGTAATCAATTATTCTTTGACTGTTCTCGAAGATTCACGAACAATATATATATAACTTAATGTGCATGTATATATGATAATGCTAAAAACGAACATATATTTCATAGCATTATTCCTCAAGAAAGACAAGCTTTTAGTTGCAATTGTTCTATTTACAAGTGATATTCGTTTAAATAATAAAAGGTGAAGACAAAAGACAGATTCGACGAATTGAAGACGCAAACGACCAAAAAGCTCAAAAGTACAAAAGACAATCAAAAAGGTTCCAATTATTGATAAGAAACGTCTCGAAATTACAAGAGTACAAGATTCAAAACGCAAAGTACAAAATATAAAATTGTACGCAAGGACGTTCGAAAATCCGGAACCGGGACCAGAGTCAACTCTTAACGCTCGACGCAACGGACTAAAAATTACAAGTTAACTATGTATATAAATATAATATAATATATAATTAATTATATTAATTATATATATATTATATATATATATAAAAAAACCGTCGGCAGAGAAAACTCCAAGGACTGAGCTGTAGATACTATCTCCGCGACTCGCGGAGTTTGAAGGGCATTTTGCCGCGAGTCGCGGAGCCCCAATTTTCAACCCTGGCTATAAAGCAAACCGAATTCTGATCAAATTATATATCTTTTTCTTCTCTTATCATACGTAAAACTTATATATATATATATAATTTATATTTTAATTTTAATTATAATTCTAATAATAAGGGTATGTTAGCGAATGTTGTAAGGGTGTAAGTCGAAATTCTGTCCGTGTAACGCTACGCTATTTTTAATCATTGTAAGTTATGTTCAACCTTTTTATATTAATGTCTCGTAGCTAAGTTATTATTATGCTTATTTAAAACGAAGTAATCATGATGTTGGGCTAATTACTAAAATTGGGTAATTGGGCTTTGTACCATAATTGGGGTTTGGACAAAAGAACGACACTTGTGGAAATTAGACTATGGGCTATTAATGGGCTTTATATTTGTTTAACTAAATGAAAGTTTATTAATGTTAATATAAAGATTTACAATTGGGCGTCCCTATAAATTACCATATACACTCGATCGGACACGATGGGCGGGGTATTTATATGTACGAATAATCGTTCATTTAACCGGACACGGGAATGGATTAATAGCCACTAGAATAATTAAAACAGGGGTGAAATTACATTCAAGGGTAATTGGTGTAATTATTAACAAAGTAGTAAAACCTTGGTTTACACGCAGTCGATAACCTGGTGTATTCATTAAACAAAGTATTAAAACCTTGTTACAATTCGAATCCCCAATTAGTTGGAATATTTAACTTCGGGTATAATAATAATTTGACAAGGACACTTGCAATTTATATTTATGACTGATGGACTGTTATGGACAAAACCAGACGGACATATTGAATAATCCAGGACAAAGGACAATTAACCCATGGGCATAAAACTAAAATCAACACGTCAAACATCATGATTATGGAAGTTTAAATAAGCATAATTCTTTTATTTCATATTTAATTTCCTTTATTTTATATTTAATTGCACTTCTAATTATCGCACTTTTATTTATTGTTATTTAATCGCACTTTTAATTATCGTACTTTTTAATTATCGCAATTTTATTTTATCGCATTTTTCTTATTCGCAATTTCATTATCGTTATTTACTTTACGCTTTAATTTAAGTCTTGTATTTATTTTATATTTTACATTAGGTTTTAACTTCGACTAAAGTTTTAAAATCGACAAACCGGTCATTAAACGGTAAAAAAACTCCCCTTTATAATAATAATATTACTTATATCTATATTTGTATTTTTAATAAAAGTAACTAATATAGCGTTGAGCTTTGTTTAAAGATTTCCCTGTGGAACGAACCGGACTTACTAAAAACTACACTACTGTACGATTAGGTACACTGCCTATAAGTGTTGTAGCAAGGTTTAAGTATATCCATTCTATAAATAAATAAATATCTTGTGTAAAATTGTATCATATTTAATAATATTTCCTGCTAAAATTAATAACTATTTTATATACACCTCGCATAACATCAAGTATTTTTGGCGCCGCTGCCGGGGACACTCTTAAACGCCGAAAGCGCAACGCTAATATAAAAAAAAAAAAAAAAGATTTTTAGTTACTTTTATTAAAATTCGTTTTTGTAAAAATATGTTTTAATTATTCGAAAATATAAAAAGAAAGAAAAAAAACAAAAATATAAGTATTTTTAAGATTTTGTTAAATATTTAAGTTTTATAAGTTTCTTTATTTCTATTTTAGTTTATAAAAATATAAGTTTTATTTTAAAATCTTTTATTTATTTAAAAAATAGAAAACAGAAAATTAAAAAAATAATAATAAAGAAAACGCGTAAAAACTCAACCCTGTCAGCTGAATTTTTGAACCCCGCGACTCGCGGGGTTTTCTTCTTTAATTGCCGCGACTCGCGGAGCTACTCTGACACGCGAACAGAAACCCTAAACCTGCATTAATTACGGGATTTAATTAATTATAATTATTATTATTACCTAATTATTATTATTATTATTATTATCAGTTTTAGTTTTATTTTTACTTTTTATTTAATTTATGTATTTTGTTTAATTAGTTTTATTAAATTGTAAAATTAGTAGTTTTATATAAAAAAAAATAATATAAAAATAATATTTTTATAAAAATTGTACTTTTTACAACTTTTTGTATATTTTTATATTTTGTCCCTTTTTAATCGTTGTAGCATAATATTTGTATTTTTAGCTCATATTTAATTTTAAACTTAGTTTTTTGCTATAGTTATTTTTACTCCTAGATTTTTAGGCTTTGCCGTAGAATTCCTTAAGTGCTTTTTCTTTAGACTAAAGATTTAGGTGCTTTAGAATTTTGCGACGCCTTTTTAAGTTTTAGTTTTTTTTTAAGTTATTTCCATTTGGGATTTAGTTTTTCCTTGTAAGCTTTAATATTTTTAGACACCTTTTACTATGTACCAATTATCATTCCAATTAGTAATTTCAATTTGCGATTATAATTTTAAGTTAGTTGTAGTAATAAGGTTAGGTTAGTTAAGTATTTTTAAGTTTTTATAAGTTTCTTTTATTTTTCCGTCACCTTTTATTTTTCAACCATTTTTTCTTTTTCAACCTTTTTCGACGAACTCTTTTTCTCTCTTATTTCTCGCTATTCTAGTTTTAGGACATAGATTTTTATTCTACTTCTTATCTAAATTTCTTAAAATAACGAAAATTTATTTTAAGTGGTTAAATTAATAGACATCAAAATTTTCTGGTTCGTAGTAATAGTTGGATTTGTACGTGGACCGGGTTATTGGAGCCAAACAGTCCTCAATTATATTGAGACCAAACGAATCCTGCCCCTCTGCTGCATCTTTTGGCTATTCGAAACGTGGGTAAAATCAGAAAAGTCTATTGATTGGATAACTTATTATAATTTTTCTTTCCTTTTTAAAACTAATAGGATATTCAGTGAATGCACCGAGCAAGACGTTCAGCACCTTTTGTACGTTCACCACCTGTAACTAGATCAAGACATCGTTTAACAAATATAACCGCCGTTGATTTTTCTTTAGAATTGTCATCCAGTCGACCAAGTACTTCAGTTCAAATTTCCAATAATCCATTTTTTGAACCCGACCTCAAAATTGAGAATCCAGAAAATATTCAGGAACGGTTCGTAGATCCTGAACCATTAAACTTTCCTCCTGAACCACCAATCATTCAAACAGAGATTGTTGAGGAACGAACTATTAAAACAGAATCATCTAGTGATACCGATTCAACAAATTCAATTATGGAGAATCTGGAACCTTTAAGTATGGAAGACCGAATGAGAGCTAAACGCACTGGCCAAGGTCACGCAATTACTCATCCAGACATTAATGCGCCAGATTATGAAATCAAAGGACAAATTTTACACATGGTGACTAATCAATGCCAATTTAGTGGTGCGCCGAAGGAAGATCCAAATGAACATCTACGTACCTTTAATAGGATCTGCACACTATTTAAAATCCGAGAAGTGGAGGATGAACAGATATATCTCATGTTATTTCCCTGGACTTTAAAGGGAGAAGCCAAAGATTGGTTGGAATCGTTACCTGAAGGGGCGATCGATACATGGGACGTTTTAATTGACAAATTTCTTAAACAATTCTTTCCTGCATCTAAAGCCGTAAGACTTCAAGCAGAAATTGTTACGTTCACACAGAAGCCAAATGAAACTCTATATGAGGCGTGGACAAGATATGGAAAGTTATTAAGAGGATGTCCGCAACATGGTTTAGACACCTGTCAAATAGTACAAATATTCTACCGAGGATGCGACATCACTACAAGAAAAGACATAGATATAGCAGCTGGTGGTTCTATTATGAAGAAAACCGAAACTGATGCTTACAAAATTATTGATAATACTGCTTCCCACTCACATGAGTGGCACCAAGAAAAAGATATCATTAGATCATCTAAAGCAGCTAGAGCCGATTCTAGCCATGACTTAGATTCCATTTCGGCAAAGATAGATGCTTTCGAGAGACGAATGGAAAAGATGACTAAAGATATTCACTCAATACGAATTAGTTGTGAGCAGTGTGGAGGACCACATTTGACAAAAGATTGTCTCGGTATTGAATTAACAATGGAACAAAGAGAGAATATTTCATACATAAACCAAAGGCCTGGAAATAATTATCAGAATAATTATCAACCGCCAAGACCGATTTACAATCAAAACCAGAATTATAACCGAAATATTCCATACAACAACCAACAAGGTCCTAGCAATCAACAAGTATCCAATAATACTTACAATCAGCAAAGACCTAATTTTCAAAACAAACCACCACAACAAACCGATGATAAAAAGCCGAATTTAGAAGATATGATGACGAAGCTAGTTGAAACTCAAACACAGTTTTTCACATCTCAGAAACAAACCAATGAACAAAATGCTCAAGAATTTAGAAATCAACAAGCTTCTATTCAAAATCTGGAACAAGAAGTAAGTAACCTAGCAAGGTTAATAGGTGAAAGAAAACCGGGAAGTCTACCTAGTGATGCAAATGCTAACCCCCGGAATGAAACAGCTAAAGCCATTACCACAAGAAGTGGTACAACACTTAAACCACCTGAAATACCTGTAACTTCTGATAAAACTATTCCTACTCCACAAGAACCACAATCCGATCAAGATAAGGAAAAAGAACCGGTAGTTGAAAAGGTTAATGAAAATAACACAGTTAAGGATAAACCTTATGTTAAACCATACCAACCACCACTTCCTTATCCGAGTAAAATGAAGAAGGAAAAACTTGAAGCCGAGCAATCCAAATTCTTGGATATGTTTAAACAGATAAATGTAAATCTTCCTTTCATTGATGTGATTTCAGGAATGCCAAGATATGCTAAATTCTTGAAAGATCTAATCACGAATAGAAAGAAAATGGAAGAACTCTCGGCTGTTACTATGAATGCTAATTGTTCAGCAGTGCTGTTGAATAAGATACCAGAAAAACTATCTGATCCAGGAAGTTTCACAATTCCATGTTTTCTGGGTAGTCTTAGTTCAATAGAAGCATTGGCAGACTTAGGTGCTAGTATAAATCTAATGCCGTATTCACTATACGCTAAACTAGACCTTGGAGAATTGAAACCAACCAGAATAAGCATACAACTAGCCGATAGATCAATAAAATATCCTAGAGGGATAATGGAGAACATGCTAGTTAAAGTTGGTACTTTAGTATTTCCAGTAGATTTTGTTGTTTTGGACATGGAAGAAGATTCTCAAGTTCCTCTCATATTAGGAAGACCATTCTTAAACACGGCTAAAGCAATGATAGACGTGTTCGGTAAGAAACTGACCCTAAGTATAGAGGATGAGAGTGTTACCTTTTCAGTTGATAGAGCAATGCAACAACCACAATCTGCAGATGATACATGTTATTATATTCAAACTATAGATGCACATGCAGAATTATTAGAAGAATTTCCAGAATTACAAGGAACAGGAGAATGTTCTTTAGGAGAAGGTAATGAACCAATTGATGAAGCTGAAATGTTAGCTACACTTATAGCTAATGGATATGAACCAACAACAGAAGAAATTCAAATGCTAAAAGAAGAAGACAGATATCGATATAAATCATCGATAGAAGAACCTCCGAAATTAGAGTTAAAGCCACTTCCAAACCATTTGGAATACGCTTATTTACATGGTGAATCTGAATTACCTGTAATAATATCGTCTTCTCTTACTGAAAATGAGAAATCACAACTCATTTCTGTGTTGAAAGCTCATAAACCAGCCATTGCATGGAAGATTCATGATATTAAAGGAATAAGTCCTTCGTATTGCACACATAAAATCCTTATGGAAGAAGGTCATAAAACGTATGTGCAACGCCAACGAAGACTAAATCCTAATATGCAAGATGTAGTTAAGAAAGAGATTATTAAACTGCTAGATGCAGGTTTGATATATCCAATCTCTGATAGTCCATGGGTAAGTCCAGTTCAATGCGTACCTAAGAAGGGTGGCATGACTGTCATCACAAATGAGAAAAATGAGCTTATTCCTACTAGGACTGTAACAGGATGGCGTGTATGTATTGATTATAGAAAATTAAATGACGCCACCAGAAAAGATCACTTTCCCTTACCTTTCATAGATCAAATGTTGGAAAGATTAGCCGGAAATAGTTACTATTGTTTTCTAGATGGATTTTCCGGATATTTTCAAATTCCAATAGCACCCGAAGATCAAGAGAAAACCACATTCACGTGCCCTTATGGTACTTTTGCTTACAAACGCATGCCATTTGGACTTTGTAACGCCCCTGCAACCTTTCAAAGGTGTATGATAGCGATTTTTCACGACATGATAGAAGAATGCATGGAAGTATTCATGGATGACTTTTCAGTCTTCGGTGATACATTTAAATCATGTCTAGTTAATCTGGAACGAATGCTAATTAGATGCGAAAAATCAAATCTAGTACTTAATTGGGAGAAATGCCATTTCATGGTTAAAGAAGGCATCGTTCTTGGACATAAAATTTCAAAAGAAGGAATTGAAGTGGATAGAGCTAAAGTAGATGTAATTGCTAAACTTCCACATCCCACCAATGTTAGAGGAGTTAGGAGTTTTCTAGGGCATGCCGGTTTTTACCGACGTTTCATAAAAGATTTTTCTAAAATTGCCACTCCTATGAATAAACTCCTAGAAAAGGATGCGCCATTCATCTTTTCAGATGAATGTATCAAATCTTTTAATATTCTTAAAGAAAAACTCACTAATGCACCGATCATGATAACACCAAATTGGAATCTACCATTTGAACTAATGTGCGATGCAAGTGATTTTGCAATGGGAGCTGTTTTAGGACAAAGGATTGAAAAATGATTTCAACCTATATATTATGCTAGTAAGACGTTACAAGGAGCACAAACGAACTATACAACTACTGAAAAAGAACTCCTTGCTATTGTCTTTGCTTTTGACAAATTTCGATCATATCTCGTTCTAGCAAAAACGGTGGTCTATACCGACCATTCTGCTCTTAGATACCTATTTTCAAAACAAGATGCTAAACCAAGATTAATACGTTGGATCTTACTCTTACAAGAGTTTGATATTGAAATCCGAGATAAAAGAGGAGCAGAAAATCTCGCCGCTGATCATCTTTCTCGTCTTGAAAATCCCGAATTAGAAGTTCTAAATGAATCGGCCATACAAGACAACTTTCCTGATGAATATCTATTGAAGATAGATTATAAAGAAATCCCATGGTTTGCAAACTATGCAAACTACTTAGTTTGTGGATTCCTTGAAAAAGGATTATCGTACCAAAGACGAAAGAAATTCTTCAGTGATATAAAACACTATTTTTGGGAAGATCCACATCTATTTAAAAGTTGTCCCGATGGAATAATACGCCGATGTGTATTTGGAGATGAAGCTAGTAAAATTTTAAACCATTGTCACACAGGACCAACAGGAGGGCATTATGGGCCTCAACTAACAGCAAGAAAAGTTTATGAAGCTGGATTCTATTGGCCTACAATTTACAAAGACGCACACCTTCTTTGCAAATCCTGTGATGCTTGTCAAAGGGCCGGAAAAATAAGTCAACGTGATGAAATGCCACAAAATGTCATCCAAGTATGTGAAGTATTTGACATTTGGGGTATTGACTTTATGGGTCCATTTCCAAAATCTCATAATAATTTATATATACTCGTAGCCATTGATTATGTATCTAAATGGGCGGAAGCACAAGCTCTCCCAACTAACGATGCACGAGTTGTAGTCAACTTTTTAAAACGTCTTTTTGCAAGGTTTGGAACACCGAAAGCTTTAATAAGTGATCGGGGTACTCATTTATGTAATAATCAACTTGAGAAAGTTCTTAAAAGATATGGAGTAACTCATAAAATCTCCACCGCATATCATCCACAAACAAGTGGACAAGTTGAAAATACCAACCGAGCTTTAAAACGTATTCTAGAGAAAACCATAGGATCAAATCCGAAGGAATGGTCCATTAAATTGGAGGATGCACTCTGGGCTTTTAGAACAGCCTACAAAACTCCAATTGGAACCACACCTTTTAGACTTGTTTATGGAAAAGCATGTCATCTTCCAGTAGAAATTGAACACAAAGCATTTTGGGCTTTGAAGACATGTAATCTTGATTTACATGTAGCCGGACGTCTACGATTAAGTCAACTAAACGAATTAGAAGAATTAAGACATGAAGCATACGAGAATTCGTTAATCTATAAAGAAAGAACGAAGAAATGGCATGATAAAAGAATCAGAAGATCAAAAGAATTTAAAGAAGGAGACAGAGTTCTTCTTTTCAATTCACGATTCAAGCTATTTCCTGGAAAATTGAAATCAAGATGGTCTGGACCATTCATAGTCAAAAGAGTTTTCCCATACGGAACGATAGAATTAATAAATTCAAATGGGATTGAATTTAAAGTTAATGGTCACAGAGTTAAACATTACATACATGGTCCGATGAAAGTCGACAACGAAGTTAATCACAATTTCGACACCACAGCTAACTAAGTGTGGGGAGAATCAAGTCTTTAAAGGATAATATGTATTTCTGTTAGAGTTAGATTATCTGTTTTCGTGTAGTTCTCGAAAATAGAACACGTATGGTCTTTCCCTAGCAGACCCTAAAGAACTAGTCTTCTCCCCCCATTCTGAATTTTTATTTTTTTAGGTTTTTACAAAATGAAGACTGCCTGTGAATTAAACCATGGCCTAATGCTACACGCTTTGATCACTAAAAGAAATAATGATATACTACCGAGTGAATTAGTATCAGTAATCAGAGAAAGAATGGACGGAGTTAGAAAAGGATCCAGATGCGAAGATAATAAGTTACAATTTGGTAAAGGAAAATCAAAATCCGCAGCGAAAAGAAGAGCACGACACCTAGAAAGATGTCACAAATGCGGAAAATGGTCACATGGAGGTAAATGTTCAAATAATCAAACCTATTCAAATACCGAATTTGTTACTTTATGCAGAGACGGACCGTTCATATGTTTAGAAGAAAAGACACTGAATGCTCGAGGTTACGCCTATGCAGCCATGGAAAACCAATTAAACCGACTATCTTATGAATATAATAGATCATATAACTAAGAAATCTATTTCACAGGTATGTCTGTACAGTTTTTATTTTTATTTATTTTTAACCTTTTGATAATAAACGCTAATTTGTTCGCTAAAAAGTATTAAATTGGTATTAAATAAAATTAGGTTTGGCGACCGAAATTATTGATATCATTCAAAAATTTATTACATCACTGCGAAATTTAACGTTTATTCTTAAGGTATAAATATCTTTAATCAATCAACCCAAAATATTTCAAAAATTCGTCATGAGTTAAATTAGGTCTTTGAACCGAAATTACTTTACCGAAAAGAGGGGCGCATATTTTTGATAATATTTGATTGATTAAAGTGGAATAAAAAGACAAAAAGATTTTTAATTTATTTTTTTACCATGTTTTTAAATTAATATTTAAATCTTAAATTAATATTGTAAATTTTGTAAAAACAATATATTTAAAATTGTAAATATTTGAAAAATTAATATAAGTTTGATATGAATTTTTGAATTTTTAAATTAAGTTTGGTGTGAATTTTTAATTTTTAAAATATGAATTTTTAATTTTATGCATTTCAAATTTTAAGTTTGGTGTGATTTTTTTTTTTTTTATTAATTTTGAATTTTATATTTAAGTTGTGTGAATTTAAAAACAAAAATTTACTTTATCTCATTAAGTTAAGAATATGATTTTTAAAATTCGTCGTAAGTTGAAGACTAGGTCTTTGAACCGAAATTGCTTTACCCGAGGGAGGGACGAGAACTTTTATTATCATTATTTTTAATCTTATTGATTTAAAGTATGCCAAAAAAATTAAAAAACCCAAAAATCTTAGCTTTTAAAACAATCGCTACTAAAAGACAAATTTTAAAATTTTGTCGAGGGACGGACTAGGACATCGATCCGAAACGACCTCGTCCTAAATAACAAGGGAAACAAAATTTTAAAATTAATTTCTTAATTGTTTTCAAAAGTTAATTATTATAAAAAAAAAAAAAAAAAAAAAAAATACCAAACTCCGCGACTCGCGGAGTTTGGAGCTTAAATCTCCGCGAGTCGCGGAGGGACCAAAACCCAGAAAAAAAAATAAAATAGCTGAACGATCAGTTCACTCCCCACACAAAAACAACTCGAAAAATACTGCAAAAACACTGCGAAAAAACCCGAAAAACAACCCCAAAAATCCCAATTTTTAACCGTTAATCACCAAATTTTTTGCTAAAATCATGTTGAGAAGGATGATATCTAAGAATTACTCAAGAAAAACGGTAAATTTCTACACCTAAACACCATTTAATTCGAAATTTGATGTTCTTGAGCTATTTTTTCCCCAATTTGATTTTGATGCTTTTTAGTGTAATTAGACTTAAATTGTTTATGTATTATGCTTGTATAACCTAGATTGATGTTGTTTAACATGATTAGAAGCCTTAAACTTCAAATTTTGAATAATCTAGGGTTTGTGTTCTTGAGCAATTTGGGGCTTTTTGATATAAACAGGTTATGGCCGATTTTTGTCATGAATTGTTGCTAAATTGAGTAGTGTAACATGTCTAGGTAGTTAAATGATCCAAACTTTGAGCCTAAACATGATTTTGAGAATTAAAGTGGACTTTTTCAAGTCCAAAATTCATGAACTTGATTTTTGAAAGATAATGCCATTTGAGACTTGTTTAATTGCTAGTAATGATTATTTTGACATGTTATTTGAGTTGAATGCTTATGAACTTGGCGAAAATTTTCGTATATGCTTATTTGAAAAAGTGTAGATTTGATAAAAATGTGAAAATAAGCTTAAGTTTAATATAAATTGATAATGTCATTGTAATTATTTTGATTGATGATTTTGCTGACACTAATGCATATTTGGATGCACAAAATTTGTGTTTGATGTGTTTTGCAGAATGAAAGGGGTGAATCTTCATCCCAAGCCCGCCATGCTCCTGCCGAGAATTTGGAACAACAGGAGGTGGATAACTACTACAAGCAGGATGTACCTCATCCAGTCATGACCTTTTCCGATATGCATTTGGAAGAATTGCACCCGAACCTGAGATTTGACAGACTTTGGATAGATTATCCAAAATATCAACGGGGTTTGCATACTCTTCACTCTAAGGTTGTTGAGGTACCGAGGGTCATAGAATGGGGACCCTTAGAAGCTGTAGAATTGGCCGGGCCAATTAGGGAATTACTTGTACAAAGGTATGGTAATTCTTCTTTTAATGACTGGATATGTTTATTCACCATACGCAGACCTGTATATAAAGTATGGTGTGAAGAGTTGTTATGTAGTATAGAGTTGAATGATCGGGTAGCTAGTTTAACCGATCGTTCTTTTATTAGATTTTTGTTAGGCGGTTCGATGCGCCACATGTCTTTACTGGACATGGCTCAGGCTTTACGTATATATACGCCTGAGGAGTTAGCGTCTGCCGATTGTAGAGGATTGATACTAAACGGTAGAAAGATAGATGAGAATTTTGATACACACGGTGTGTGGAGTCAAATGACAAGCCATCACCGTTTCAAAGGGGGAAACTACTCTTATTTGGATATAGATAGAGCCGAATTAAGAGTGATACATAGGTTTTTAGCCAATTCGATTACACAAAGGGGTAAGAACAAAGAAAAGGTAAATGAACAAGATTTGTTTTACCATATGTGTATTCGAGACCCACAGAGCGCTGTAAGTATACCATATTGTGTGGGTTATTATTTATCAGCTATGGTTCGGGGGATGCGACCACATAGCATAATAGGAGGTGGTATTTTTATTACTTTGATTGGTGAATATCTCGGTGTGGATATAAGTCGGGGGGGATTATTACTAGAAGAGCCGGAACCCCGCGACACTATAGGTTTAAATGTATACCATGGTGCGAAAGTTTTGAAGCGGCGAAATAACGCCGCAGTACGATACCATGGTAGACATCCACAGGTGGAGAGAAACCAGGAGCAAGGTAATGTAGGAGGGGGGAATGAGATGCAAGAAATGCATAGGTTTATAGCTTCTCAGGAATACGAAAATGCTAGACAGAGAGCATTTGAAGATTGGCAAGTTCATCAGAACCAGATCATAGCGCATTGCCAACATATAGGTAGAAACTCTATTCCTACACCGAAACCCGTCTTCCCTCCTTGGTCGATAGAGATGCAGCCACCATATCCTACGTATGACCCTGCCGAAGCATTCTATAGCACTTATGGTTATGCCTGGAACCCCTATTGGTACCAATATCATCCTTAGTTTACTTATTATTTTTTTTTATTTTGTAATTTGTAATTATTGATACATTTAATATTTTTGTTAATATTGTAATCATTTTTATAATTATCTAACTTTTATTCTTAGATTTTAATAATTTTTGAATGTGGGGTAATATACCAAACTTCAAAAATATGTATATATGTTTGCAGTTTATCTTATGTACACAACAGGGTAAAACAACGCATTTTCAAAGACTGGCATTAAGTTCAGCAAAAGCAACTAATTTTGACGACAAGATGCAAAATATATGTGAAATAACAACAAGACGGAATGAACAAATGATGTGCACCATTTATCATTTAGCAAACAAACGCCAATATATTTGGAAACTTTGGTAAAAATTTAATCATTTTCACACAAATCACCCTCAATAATTTAAATTGTTACTGATTTCTTGCAAATGAGGGCATTGCAAGATCTTAAGTGTGGGAAGGGGTTAAATTCTTTCGGATTTAAAAATTTTTATATTAAACACTTGGTTACCATTAAAAATACTAGTAAAGCAGTAGTTGTATTAGAATCTAGTGCTCTCTGATAAAAAAGAACAGCCCTAGTCTTATATACTGACTACCCAATTCTAGTAAAATTTTTCAAAATTTTCAATTAAATGAATTCAAATTATGTTTATACATATTTATGAACGATAAAACTAGGTTTTAACACCGAAATTATTGTTACCTCGGAAAGGACATAAATTAAGAAACAAACTAAAATGTCAAAATTCATTTAAAATGGAATAGAGGACGATAAAAAGGAAAATAAAAGCCAAGTGTGGGAAAATTTACCAAGTTATTTTAAACATATGTCACATATATCTGTAACAAATAACTGAAAATACTTTTGCTTTGAACTAAACTAAACTGTTTTACCCAATGAAAGAAAAGAAGAGATGGATCTACACGATGAATCAATTCCATCATTAAAAGGAAGTAAAGTCTTCCGAAAAAGAAACGCGCTTCTTGATATTAGGTCATGAAGTTGTCGTCCAGACCAGCTGTAGGTTGACGAAAAATCTAGAAAAGTCATCTCTAAAATCAGCAGGAAATCCACGGACCTCAGCATTAAACAGGGTCGCCAAGTGGTCAGATTTATCCTAACCATGAGAAGGATTTATCTCGTACAATGGGGGGGCACCATGCAAATTAGCTGGATAAGACTAATGAATCAGATCCCCAGAAAGGATAATCTCCTTAAAGATTAAAAATCAGCTTTTAAGACTGATATTACTCAATCCTAGAGATTGACCTTAAAGATTGAGAATTACAAACTCATGGAATTCGATGATATCTAAACTCGAGCTTAAACGAGAAAATATTTTGATCAAAAATTACAAACCGATTTGTTTTCTGAAAACCCTATTTTCAATGCGTTCATTACCATTGAACGTAAAATCCTAGGAATTCACCTGGAATTCATTAGGTCACCTGAACTAAATCGGGTGTCAACCGTAAGAACGGTGGTTGCATAACATGGTCAAAGACAGGACCTTGTGCCAGACCGAAAAAATTATAAGGGTGAGCTTTACTATTGCTCCTACCAAGGATAGTAATTGCGTCCGACACGTTATAGACCATAATCAAAAGCATGTCACGAGACATTGCCTTAACAGTTGCTTGTTCAACGCTTTCCTTTACAACCGAACGGTAGTTTGCCGAAAGGTAATATACGGGACAAGTAAACTGGACGTGTTGCTTTCCTAATACAAGGTTAGCAAGTGGGTGACACAAAACCGCAAGTTTTGAGCTAAAATTTTCAAATCTGAAACCCACCAAACCCACAAAAATATTTTGCAAACACCGGTAAAGGGTTATTCCGGAAAACTTATCTAGGGTAAAAACTAGATTTAATTTTCAAAAGATCAAATGTTTTCATAAAGATCCAATTTCCTTAATGGATCTAAATTTTTATAGTCATGTGGGACTGTAAACCATATCGTTACTACCATTGTTTATACCGCCGTATAGAAATCACTGATGTACAAAGTGTGAAGAATAAAGAAGTGATTCTAGTATTTCAAGACAATATTGCTTGAGGACAAGCAACGCTCAAGTGTGGGAATATTTGATAATGCTAAAAACGAACATATATTTCATAGCATTATTCCTCAAGAAAGACAAGCTTTTAGTTGCAATTGTTCTATTTACAAGTGATATTCGTTTAAATAATAAAAGGTGAAGACAAAAGACAGATTCGACGAATTGAAGACGCAAACGACCAAAAAGCTCAAAAGTACAAAAGACAATCAAAAAGGTTCCAATTATTGATAAGAAACGTCTCGAAATTACAAGAGTACAAGATTCAAAACGCAAAGTACAAAATATAAAATTGTACGCAAGGACGTTCGAAAATCCGGAACCGGGACCAGAGTCAACTCTTAACGCTCGACGCAACGGACTAAAAATTACAAGTTAACTATGTATATAAATATAATATCATATATAATTAATTATATTAATTATATATATATTATATATATATATAAAAAAACCGTCGGCAGAGAAAACTCCAACTATCTCCGCGACTCGCGGAGTTTGAAGGGCATTTTGCCGCGAGTCGCGGAGCCCCAATTTTCAACCCTGGCTATAAAGCAAACCGAATTCTGATCAAATTATATATCTTTTTCTTCTCTTATCATACGTAAAACTTATATATATATATATATATAATTTATATTTTAATTTTAATTATAATTCTAATAATAAGGGTATGTTAGCGAATGTTGTAAGGGTGTAAGTCGAAATTCTGTCCGTGTAACGCTACGCTATTTTTAATCATTGTAAGTTATGTTCAACCTTTTTATATTAATGTCTCGTAGCTAAGTTATTATTATGCTTATTTAAAACGAAGTAATCATGATGTTGGGCTAATTACTAAAATTGGGTAATTGGGCTTTGTACCATAATTGGGGTTTGGACAAAAGAACGACACTTGTGGAAATTAGACTATGGGCTATTAATGGGCTTTATATTTGTTTAACTAAATGAAAGTTTATTAATGTTAATATAAAGATTTACAATTGGGGGTCCCTATAAATTACCATATACACTCGATCGGACACGATGGGCGGGGTATTTATATGTACGAATAATCGTTCATTTAACCGGACACGGGAATGGATTAATAGCCACTAGAATAATTAAAACAGGGGTGAAATTACATTCAAGGGTAATTGGTGTAATTATTAACAAAGTAGTAAAACCTTGGTTTACACGCAGTCGATAACCTGGTGTATTCATTAAACAAAGTATTAAAACCTTGTTACAATTCGAATCCCCAATTAGTTGGAATATTTAACTTCGGGTATAATAATAATTTGACAAGGACACTTGCAATTTATATTTATGACTGATGGACTGTTATGGACAAAAACCAGACGGACATATTGAATAATCCAGGACAAAGGACAATTAACCCATGGGCATAAAACTAAAATCAACACGTCAAACATCATGATTATGGAAGTTTAAATAAGCATAATTCTTTTATTTCATATTTAATTTCCTTTATTTTATATTTAATTGCACTTCTAATTATCGCACTTTTATTTATTGTTATTTAATCGCACTTTTAATTATCGTACTTTTTAATTATCGCAATTTTATTTTATCACATTTTTCTTATTCGCAATTTCATTATCGTTATTTACTTTACGCTTTAATTTAAGTCTTGTATTTATTTTATATTTTACATTAGGTTTTAACTTCGACTAAAGTTTTAAAATCGACAAACCGGTCATTAAACGGTAAAAAAACCCCCCTTTATAATAATAATATTACTTATATCTATATTTGTATTTTTAATAAAAGTAACTAATATAGCGTTGAGCTTTGTTTAAAGATTTCCCTGTGGAACGAACCGGACTTACTAAAAACTACACTACTGTACGATTAGGTACACTGCCTATAAGTGTTGTAGCAAGGTTTAAGTATATCCATTCTATAAATAAATAAATATCTTGTGTAAAATTGTATCATATTTAATAGTATTTCCTGCTAAAATTAATAACTATTTTATATACACCTCGCATAACATCAATATATACATATGATTTCAAGTTATTTAGTAAACGATAGTAACATTTGATTATTGATTCGATTGATATTTAGATAAGTTAACTAAAACGTTTAAGATGAACCAGTAAAATACTAATTTGCTACAGTATTTTTCGAATTACTACAGTATCCGAAAAGCTAAAGTGTTTTCAAAAATCACTATTTGCCACAGTAAAAAAACTTGCTACAGTAACTTTGCTACAGTAAAACACTATTTCAAAATGAAAATGTATATATTTTACAAGGTGATAAAATAAAATATTAACTTAATCTTAAAACGATTTGATTTAAAATAATATTATTAAATATATATTAATAAATAACGAGACGTTGATTTATAAAAGTAAATGACCAAAACACTCAAATGTATAAGTTATATTTCAAGTGGTATAATTTATGGATAATTTAAGGCTATATTTTGACAAATGTACGTGTCACGAAACGTAAAATGCAAGTTTTCACAGCGCACGAAGGGACACTCGAAAAACCGGAATTGGGACATAAGTCGCGTGATGACGTACGACTTATCGAAACAAAAATTACAAGTCAACTATGCACGTGAATTTAATATAATATATAATTAATTATATAAATTATATATTATAAATATTAATAAATAAATATGTCGACGAACAAATGGACAAAAGCATTTTGAGCTGGACAGCGAAGCCATGCGATCGCATGGCCTTTACACTCCAGACCCATGCGATCGCATGGTGTCTGAATTTAGGCCACACTATAAAACGCGATGTCTGGTTCCATTTTTTGAATCATTCAAATATTACTTCGTATTATATTTATATATATATATATTATTATTATTATTATTATTATTATTATTAAGATTATTATTATTATTATTATTAATCTTATGGTTATGAGAATTATTATTATTAGTATTATACATAAAATACAACGAAGGAGTGCTGTTAGAGTAATTTCAAAACAAGTTTACAAACAAGCTAGAGCTAAGGAAATTATGGGTTATTGCCAAGGAGGTTATGGGTAATGTTCGGGGATATATTTATGAATCAAACCTAGTGTTTATCATCTCCGTTACATCTACGTACTTTCCTACAATATTGAATCTCAATATTGATAAGTGAGCATTCATATCTTATCTTTTATATATTAATAGTGTATATATGTCTAGTGCTCGAGTATATATGTTTATGCATGCTTGTATACTAAATTTCATCGTTAAACAGTTTATAATGAATCACTAATTAAATACATATATTACTGGTAAAAGGTATATGATATACATGTTTTTGGAAAGCTGGCAAAAAATCGATAACTTTTCATTTAGATATCGAATAGTTTCGATGAACGGATTAAAAGATATGATCAACTGAATTATGATTGACGTTAATTGAAATTGCTTTTGAATCTGCAATTAAGATTTAAACAACTTGTTTACAATATTGATAAAATGGATTTTTAAATATTACCAGCCGAGTAAATGAAATCTTATATAAGGCACATCTCATTTTGGTAAACTATTGTCAAAATTGACTTTTTGAAACAACTTTGGATAACTTTTGTATGTCGATCTCGAGTATTAGGATTGTGATACACTATGACCTGACCTAGCTTAATAGACATTTATTGGCCAACATATGTTCTCTAGGTTGAGATCTACGGTTATATGGTAATCCGAGTTTCAGTCACATTTTGGCGAACGACTTTATATGCTGCTAAGGTGAGTTTCATATGCTCCCTTTTTAATTGCTTTTGCAATCTATATTTTTGGGCTGAGAATACATGCACTTTATTTTAAACGCAATGAATACAAGTACATACTAAATTCTACACCGAGTTTGAACCGAAAATCCCTTAGCTTTGGTAACTAGTAACTGCCAGTTATAAGAACTGGTGGACGCGAATAGTTGTATATGGATCCATAGGGCTTGATATCCCCGTCCGAGCTAGAGCACTAGCCTTTTAACGGACGTATGCTATTTGAGAAGCGTACACGTTGGTTTGCGTGTATTATTAAGATGATTATACAAAGGGTATAAATTATATATACCTTAAGTTTAGTTACCAGGGTGCTCAATGTCGTAGAATATTTTGATAAACGTTTCTGGATGAAACAACTGAAAACTTGTGATTCACCTTTATATACAGATTATTTGAAACACTAAAACTATGAACTCACCAACCTTTGTATTGACACTTATTAGTATGTTTATTCTCAGGTTCCCTAGAAGTCTTCCGCTGTTTGCTTATATGTTAAACAAGCTTTGTGCATGGAGTCTTACATGGCATATTTTTCAAGAAAATGTTGCATTCACCAAATCATCACCATGTATCTTATTTTGACTGCATTGTCAACGGAAGTACTATAGTAAACTATTATTTACGGTGATTGTCTATATGTTGAAATCATCAGATGTCGAAAACCTTTGATTTAAATATTCATTTATGGTGTGCCTTTTCAAAAGAATGCAATGTTTACAAAACATATCATATAGAGGTCAAATACCTCGCAATGAAATCGATGAATGACGTGTTCGTCGATATGGATTTGGAGCGATCGTCACAATAACTTTCTAGTTATAACTTCATACACTTATGTTGGATCTAAGTTTCTATAACTTATGGTCTTCTAATTTTGTTGTAAATAAGAGCTTATAAGCTTATATACATTTTACAAGATGAAAATCTAAGTTTCATAACTTATGGTTTCATTAAAGTGTAGATCCAAGTTTTGTAACTTAGGATCTAACTTAAGAACACTAGATCTAGACTTTCTTGTCTAGGATCTTTAATATCTAGCTAAGATATAAGTTCTACAACTTAAGATCTTGTTTATTTAGTTTACTTTCAAGATTATAGCTTAGTATTACTATTAGAACTCATGTATGTGTCGGATCTAAGATCTTGATGTAACTTTAGTTCATCAAACTACTTACAACCTTTAATTGAGTTGTGCTACATATCTTAGACTTACACTAGCGTTATGATGGTAAAAACTTGGTAAAAATAATGCAAACACATCAACGAGTTGTACACTTGAAGCTATACGCATCAAGGATGAGAACCGTGATGAGCATCAAGCACCAAGAACCCACCGGAACACCTTACTTACTATTTTCTGAAACTGATCAGTAACCTAGGCTACTAGAAAAGTTGATTTCCAGCTATTTCGGTTCGAGTAGATGATTTTCTGTTTAGACCTCGTCTTAATCCGAGTTGCGGTTTAGGATTTATGGCTATCCGAAAGTCACTACACCCTTTTAACGTTGTGCTGAAATTTCTGACCTACTCGCACTTAAACCGTCTCCACGGTCAAACAAAGATGAGTTTCGTTCTGGAAATTGGTCAGCCTCTAGGAGACTCATATACGGAGCCATGGCCACTGGTCTCACCTCATTTTAGTTTGTATAGAGTTCGTGGCGACTGAACAAAGTCAGCCTTTATTTCAAACTCTATTCTTGATTGAAACTTACTTTACACTTTTTGATTAATAATGAATGATGATGATATTTAAGACCTAATTTACATAATTTTAAACCTTTGGGAATGATTTACTGACTTAGTAACTTTTTACTTAGGTTGAGGACCTTCCGGACCAACCACTTGCTTACTATTCCCGCGTATCGACTTTTACTACTTTCCACTGTGAGTTATAGCATCCCTTTTTACTTTAACTATTTTGGGAACTGAGAATACATGCGCATTTTACGTTTTACATACTAGGCACGAGTACTTAAACTTTATATATGTGTGGGTTATACAACGGCATAAACTTTCCCCTTAGCTCGGTAACGTTTAATCATTGGTCTTTGAACCGGTGAACGCGAATCTTAGATATGGATCCATAGGGTTTGACATCCCCACTCGGGCTAGTAGCGCTAGCATTTAATGGGTGTTTAATACTTCGTAAACTTGCGCACTCGCCAAGTGTACTTTTAGGGGGTGTTATTTATGTTAAGTTAGTTACCAAGTGCCCACGGTTATACATATAATTTTCATATTGTTTTGAAACACTGAAATCTCGTGGCCTACCTTACATTACTGTTATACTTAAACTATAGCTCACCAACCTTTGTGTTGACGTTTTTAAACATGTTTTTCTCAGGTGCTTAAGGTTTGATTGCTTCCGCTGTAGTTGCCATGCTTTGTAGACTCCCGCTGCGCTTATTAGAGATGTCTTCGCATGAAACGTTTATTTTGTATTCAAACTTTATTACTTTTGAACAATGTATTCGTAACGACCATTGGGTTACATACTATTATTAATTGCTTCTATTCATAGAAGCATACTATCGGTTGTAAAACTTTTAATGTTGGTTAAGACATCACTCCGTTTTATGAATGCAAACTTATTTTAAAACAGCATATAGTGTTTGACCTTGTAATGATCCTGTTGTTGATGATCCGTACACGTTAATTTTGTACGGGGCATCACATTTAGTATCAGAGCATTGGTTGTAGGGAATTAGGTTGCATTAATGAGTCTAGACCGGACCGAGTAGGATTCACTAATAGGACTAATCTACAACTTGCTAGTTTACTTGTTTCTGTTGAACTTGCTGCATGCTGCTGCTTACTTTTACTGCTATATGTCGTATGCTACTACATGATTTCACTACTGCATGATACTATCTGCTTTTGATTGCATGATACTTCTGTAGGATTCGTTATTATTGCCATGCTACTTACTGCTATAGATGATCTAGACTGTCGTAGTTACTTTGCCTAATATGTGCTTGCTTTATGACTTACTAACATGGAAAAAGTTATTTTTCCTTGTTCAGATGTCAGATATTTCACTTGTTATCATTTTGGAGAGCGACTCAGACTCATCTGCATCATCGCCTGCCATTGTTGCCGATTCACAGATCCCGTCCTCTCTACCCTCCAGCGACTCTGGCGCTTCGTCCTCTGGAGACAGTAGCCACGCACCTGACCCAGTGATCATCTCGGACGAACATGAGGATCCACCGGAGACTCCAGCTCCACTCATCACAGAACCCTCGGAGCCACAGCACCATTCCGGTGGTGCTGTGATTCCTGGGGAATATGGGGACGTTCCTTTCCGGAATGAGCATGGTCATTGGGCTAGACGCCTTCCTGATGGACGTGTTGTGCCAATTCCACCCGGAAGATACCGACTGATGACTACTGGCCGAGCACATCCACCTTCCGATGATTCCGACGACTCGTCCGATTTCAACGACGAGGATTCCGACGATGATTCCGATGAGGACCCTGAGGAGGCACCTGTGCAGCCACCCTCTACCCCGCTGAAGAAACGGTATTGTTTTGATGGTACTGTTATTCCAGGGGTTAACGGAGGTAGATCGTTCGTTAACGCACATGGACTGAAGGTTAGAGTTACCGCCCGTAAGCGGCTTGTGCCGTATCCTGCTGATCCATTCATACGTAAGGCTCCCCGTTACGCAGCATCTACTTCTGGTTCTGGACCGTCTGCACCACCAGCTCCACCAGCATCATCTGCACCACCGGCACCACCTGCACCATCAGCACCGCCTGCTCCATCAGCCTCTCCATCTGTCGAGGAACTGACGAGGGAGGTGGATACCCTCCGTGCTCGGGTAACTGAGCTTGAGGACCAGGTGTCCCATATGATGGACATCCTTTACCCACCGTCACCATAGGGCTATTGTATTAGATTTCATTATGTAATCTCTTTTGTAGTTTCATGTTCCACTCATGTATTGTACGAATCTTATGTGAATGTATGCAACTTTTATTAATGAATGGAACTTAGTCTTGTTTAATCTCTGTACGGTGTTCTATTTATGTTACTGTATGATGATTTTGTGGTATCTGTATCTAGTTGTATTACCTAATTAACATGTGTTGTGTTGATTCCATGTTGGTTACCATATATTGTATTATCATTATTTGAATGCTGGATTTTGACTTGAGTCAAAATTTTTGTTTAGAAGATCAATGGCCAATGGAAGATCAACGCCCACAGCAGCACAGATTGAAGAAATGATAGCCGAACGGGTAGCCGCAGCTATAGCGGAAATGAACCCCCAAGCTCCACCAGTTATCCAGCACAATCATAACGGGTGCACATACAAGGAATTCTAAAGCTGCAAGCCCCACAATTTTAGTGGTACTGAGGGGCCAGTTGGACTTACAAGGTGGTTTGAGAAATTAGAAGTTGTGTTCCGTGTAAGCAACTGTTCATAAATGAACAAGACTAAGTATGCCTCATGTACGCTATCGGACGGCGCCCTAACCTGGTGGAACACACTTGCTCAAGCTAAGGGTATCGATGAGGCGTATGCTACCCCGTGGGAGGAATTTAAGGGGGCCATGATTGAAGAGTATTGCCCCAGGACAGAGATATGGAAAATGGAGGCTGAGTTCTGGGATTTGAAGGTTGTGGGAACCGATCTCAATGGTTATAATCGTAGGTACCTGGAATTAGCTCTGATGTGTCCTACAATGGTTACCCCGGAATTTAAGCGAATGGAACAATACTTGTGGGGACTTCCCAAGTCCATCCAAGGAAATGTCACCTCTTCAAAACCAGCTGATGTCCAGGAAGCTATGCGCATGGCGCATACCCTGATGAACCAAATCACCAGCAAAGAACCAGAAAAGGCTAAATCCGAATCGGGTAGTAGTGAGAAGCGTAAGTGGGACAATAACAAGGGGAGGGTCTTTGAACAAAACCCTGCTAAGAGGCACAACGACGGAAGGAACCCTAACCCGAACCCTAGCTCGAACTCTAACTACAAGGGTAGTCTACCGCAGTGCAAGAGATGCTACAAGCATCACACCGGGTACTGCAACGTGGTCTGCGAAAAATGTAAAAGGACTGGGCATATTGGCAAATACTGCAAGATCACCTCCCTGAATGTGAAGATAAATCCTACTGGACCGAGAAAGTGTTATGAGTGTGGACAACCGGGCCACTTCAAAAATGAGTGTCCCAACAAGCGAAAGGACGGCGGACCACCGCGTGGCAGAGCTTTCAATGTAAACGCAAGGGATGCCCGTGAGAACCCTGACTTGGTTATATGTATATTCACTATCAACAATCTATTAACTTCTGTCCTATTTGATACTGGTGCCGATAGAAGTTATGTATGTAGACACTTTTGCTCTAAGATAAATTGGTCGTTAGTTCCTTTAAAGGAGAGTATGCTTGTAGAGGTAGCCAATGGAAAACTTGAGAAAGTTGACCAAATTAGCTGAGGAGCTATTATCAACATAGCTGGTGTGGATTTCGAGATTGACTTGATACCCATTAAGTTAGGAAGCTTTGATGTTATCGTCGGTATGGACTGGTTGACCAAAATAAGGGCCGACATTATATGTGGAGATAAAGCTCTTCGTATACCACACGGAGATGGTGAGCCACTGATTATTTAGGAAGAGAGATGTAGCTCGAAACTGAATCTCATTAGTTGCATGAAAGCCCAAAAGATCATGAAGAAAGGACGTCTTGCTATTTTAGCACATGTGAAAACGTTAGAAACTGAGGTGAAGAGCGTGGATGACGTACGAATTGTGAACGAATTTTCCGATGTCTTTTCAGAAGAATTGCCTGGATTACCGCCACCGAGAGCAGTGGAGTTTCAGATCGATTTAGTGCCAGGGGCTGCACCTGTAGCTCGCGCACCTTATCGACTCGCACCTTCCGAAATGCAAGAGTTGCAGAGTCAACTACAAGAACTGCTAGACTGTGGATTTATCCAACCAAGTTTCTCGCCTTGGGGCGAACTTGTCTTATTTGTGAAAAAGAAGGACGGATCATTCCGTATGTGTATCAACTACCGTGAACTCAACAAATTGATGATCAAGAATCGGTATCCTCTTCCCCGAATTGACGATCTTTTCGATCAGCTGTAAGGATCGAACGTTTACTCTAAGATCGATTTGCGATCCGGTTATCACCAGATGAGGGTGAAAGAGAGCGATGTGATGAAGACTACATTCAGGACTCGTTATGGTCATTACGAGTTTCTCGTAATGCCATTCGGTTTAACCAACGCACCTACCGTATTTATGGATTTCATGAATCGTGTCTGCAAGCCATACCTGGATAATTTCGTTATCATCTTCATAGATGATATTCTTATCTACTCCAAAAGCGAAGAAGAACATGAACAACATCTTCGTCTAGTGTTGGAACTCTTGAGACAAGAGCAACTTTATACAAAATTCTCCAAGTGTGAGTTTTGGTTGAAGGAAGTCCAATTTCTGGGCCATATTGTGAGCGATCAAGGTATCAAAGTTGATCCCGCAAAGATCGAAGCTATCAGCAAGTGGGAAACCCCTACTACTCTGACTCATATCCGCCAATTTTTAGGCTTCGCCGGTTACTACCGAAGATTTATTGAAGGTTTCTCTCTGATTGCGCGTTCTTTGACCTTGCTGACTCACAAAGGGAAGAAGTTCATTTGGGAATCCGAACAGGAATCAGCATTTCAAACCTTGAAAAAGAAGTTAACCACCGCACCTATATTATCACTTCCTGAAGGCAGTGACGATTTCGTCGTTTATTGCGATGGTTCGAAAATTGGTTTTGGTTGTGTACTGTGCAACGCACAAAGGTTATCACTTACGCCTCTCGTCAACTGAAGATTCACGAGCGAAATTACACAACGCACAATCTTGAGCTTGGAGCCGTTGTCTTTGCGCTCAAATTGTGGAGACACTATCTTTATGGAACTAAAATTACTATCTTCACCGACCACAAAAGCCTCCAGTACATATTTGATCAGAAGCAACTAAATATGAGACAGCGTCGATGGATCGAGATGCTGAACGACTATGATTGTGAACTTCGTTATCACACTGGCAAGTCCAATGTGGTAGCTGACGCTTTGAGCCGAAAGGAGAGGATGACACCTCTTTGCGTTCGGGCACTGAACATCACCATTCATTCGAACCTCAATAGCCAGATCCGAGCTGCCCAAGATGAGGCTCTCAAGGAGGAGAATATATCTTATGAATACTTGAACATTCTCATTTCTCGATTCGAGGTTAAGGAGACTGGACTCCGATGCTATGCCGAAAGAATTTGGGTACCTCGTTATGGAGATCTACGGAACCTTATACTAGATGAAGCCCACAAGTCAAGATATTCGATTCACCCAGGAGCCGGTAAAATGTACCATGATCTCAAGGAACAGTATTGGTGGTCTAATCTTAAGAAAGACGTTTCAAATTATGTTGGGAAGTGTTTGACTTGCTCGAAAGTTAAGGCCGAACATCAGAGGCCTTCTGGGTTACTTCAGCAACCGGAAATCCCGCAATGAAAGTGGGAAAGGATAACAATGGACTTCATTATGAAACTACCAAAGATGGTGGGTGGATACGATACCATCTGGGTTATCGTTGATCGTCTTACCAAATCTGCACACACTTATTAGCCATGAAGGAAACGGATACGATGGAAAGACTCGCTCAACTATACATAAAAGAGGTTGTATATCGTCATGGTGTGCCCTTATCGATCATCTCAGATCTTGATTCCCGTTTTGCTTCCAGATTTTGGCGTTCTTTGCAAGAAGCCTTGGGGACTCGTCTCGACATGAGTACTGCGTATCACCCGCAGACCGACGGACAAAGCGAACGCACGATTTAGACTTTAGAAGACATGTTGCGTGCATGTGTCATTGATTTCGAAAAGGCTTGGGAAAGGCATTTGCCGCTAGCCGAATTCTCTTACAAAAACAGTTATCATTCGAGTATTAATGCCGCACCTTTTGAAGCGTTGTATGGCTGCAAGTACCGATCTCCTATTTGTTGGGCCGAAGTAGGCGAAACGCAAATCACCGGACCCGAGATAGTTCATGAAACAACTGAGAAGATTGTCCAAATTCAAGCGAGACTCAAGACGGCCCGTGATCGCCAAAAGAGTTATGCCGACCTTAAATGCAAAGACTTTGAATTCAATGTGGGTGACCGTGTAATGTTGAAAGTCGCACCTTGGAAAGGTGTAATTCATTTTGGAAAACGTGGGAAGCTCAATCCGCGATACATTGGTCCTTTTGAAATCTTGGAGTGTGTTAGACCCGTTGCTTACCGTTTGGATCTTCCAACTCAATTGAGCTCAGTTCATCCTACCTTTCATGTATCGAATTTAAAGAAGTGTCTTGCTGAACCGGAACATGTCATACCATTGGAAAAACTTACAATTGATGACAAACTCCATTTCGTGGAAGAGCCTGTTGAAATTATGGACCGTGAGGTCAAAACTTGGAAACACAACAAGATTCCGATCGTCCGAGTATGATGGAATGCCAAACGAGGACCTGAGTTTACCTGGGAACGAGAGGATCAAATGATACAGAAGTATCCTCACCTTTTCCCAACTCCTCCATCTACCTCAGCTTAAAATTTCAGGACGAAATTTTCTTTAACAGGTGAGTAATGTAACGACCATGGATTTTCCAACTCATATTTATTATTAATACTTGCGTGTTAATAAATGTATTTTTATACATTTACTTGTTGCCGTATTTGATTTTACATGGCCCGACTTGTCTTTGTGACTGATATGGCCGAAACAGACGGTTTTTATTGCACGGTGTTGGTAGGCCGCGGCTCGCCAGGATCTGCCACTCGTGGGAGAGGGTACTATTTTAAATTTATATTTAGCGGGGCCTAAATCTTACTACTCCTTATAAGTAAGGGAAATATGACCTAGAGTCGTATTTTTGAGATATCAGTAACATTGAACCTATATTTTAGCCTAAGATAGTTAGGGAGTAGTGGATATTTATTTTTAGGATTTTCTAATTTAATAAGACAGATAAAGTAAATGTGATAAAATTTGTAATTCAGATAAGGTTAAAGTAAGTGCATACTTTGATTTCGTCAGTTATGTTACCGAGATTATGGAATGCTGGCTCATGAATAGGCAGAGGCCCTGTATTCATTACACTGGTCCTAAATGCCCCTGTCATAAGACATGTCACTGGGTACTGCATTAGGCTTGAAGATTCTGAATAGACAGCAACGTACCTTACCCCCGACGCCCGTGCAGTCTGACTACAGGCATACACATTCAGACGGCTCATCCAATTGAGCGACTCGGTTGGGTGACGTATTAACATTCCAAAATGGTCTAAACTTTCTTAAGCATAATAGAATACATGGTTTACCATATCCGAGAGACGTGATATGCCTCAATGCTTTCGTTAATGATTGGTAAAAGATAGTTAGGCCCTTAAAAAGAGTTCAAATATAAAGAACACCATGGCCAAGTCAAGTCGACTTCCATGAACACGTTCGGTTATCCTAACGGTCCAATCCTTTATGTGTCTAAGCAAACATTTCCTTAATTAACTAAGAATCCCTCAAGCGGGGTGCAATGCTTGAGATCGCGTTATGGTGCAGTGTACTGGTCAACACTAACCGTGTTCCATGGCCTTACTTAGCAGAGGTACAGCTTACAACAATCGCTGGGCTTCAGCGTGCACGTACGAAGTTTATATTCTTGGTGACTACACTAGCATGGTCTAGTCAGATGTTTCACTACGAAAGAGTCCTCAGTCAGAATCCAAAGCTCGATAGACTTACTACAACCGGTGTGCCTCGGTCGATCTTACATTGTATCCGATAGACTTCTCTTACCAAGGGGTGACACAGATAGTGTACTCTGGATCGGAGTTCGCGACTTCCCAATAACAGAGCCTATAACTACGTTCTATTAGTTGGAAAAGTGATTGAGTTTAAAGCATAATTGGAAAGCATTTCGACAGCATACACAAACCATAATATTATTTCGGTATTATAACTGCTTACATCATAGCATACACTAAAGATAACTACTCGCTAATCATGGCAATAATATCATAAAACATTATATAAGATATAGGATAGAAGTACCAGTAGATTAAACGAGTTTCGAATACAAAAGTGACAACTTCAAGACTCCAGACCGCTCCTAATACAACCTTCAGCGTTCTTCTCCGGGTACTAGGTTTCCCGCACGGAGTCGAAGGCCTTGAGAGTGTGACTAATATTGTACAAGAGAGAGAAAGAAGTGAATTGAAGTGTGTGTTGGAATGAATGACAAAGACCCTTTAAATAGACTTAGAAATTGCCAGCATACGCCTGGCAGGCCGCATGGCAGGGCGTATGGCAAGCCGTATTTGGCAGGCCGTATAGCTGGCAGACCGCATGGTGGGCCGTTTGTTGGCACGTATCTGGTAGGCCGTTTCCATACTGGTATAATAACCCTCATATTTCCATACCTGAATTGACTAATTTGACTATTGAGTTGTTATCCATACGTAATATATAATTAAATTTGACATTGATCAAATATTTATTTTTAGTCGACACTTTTTGTTAACTAAAGTTTACACTAATTATATAAAATAAGTTTAGTTAATATTACTATTAATGCGTATTATATTTAAAACTATATGAAACATAATTATTAATTAAATGATAAGTTATTTTAATCATTATATATATATTTTTAGCTTATAAAAAAAGAGATTTTTTTATAAATTAAATAATGAGCCCATGAATTTTGACTAAATATTTTCAAAAACAAAAATTTATTAAAAACATTTTTAACATGTTTTTATTTTTTGTCAAAATTTGCACCTTTATTTTATTTATATTTTTTCTTTTCACCAACTATTTTTTTTCTATAAATACCCACTTCCATTTCATAAAAACTTGTATCAAATCTTTGAAAAACTCTCTCACAAACTTGGGAAAGTATTTGAGGTATTTTCTATATTTTTTATCGAATTGCTTTTAGTTTTTTGTATATTCTTTAAAAATTTGAATTTAATATATATAAATTATTTTTACATGTTATAATTAGTATTATAAGTATTATGATGTATAAAAATAATTTTGATAATTTATGGAATATTATTTATAATTAAATATGATTTATGTAGTATTTAAACATAAAAACAATATAAAATTCGTAATAAAATGTTAAACAGTAATAAAAATAATTATAATTTTTTTTTGAGATTATTATACTTTTATAAACAAGTAAAAATTATAAAAATTAAATAAATGGGATGATTAGTATTTAAAAAGAATTTACTTTTGCATTATTCTAAACCGAGAGAAATAATAAATAAAATACAAAATAAATACAAACGTGTATTAAATACTTTTATAAAATTTTTATATGATTAGTAGCATCACTAGATATTTTAAAAAAATATAAAAATTAATTTTAAATTATTTTTCCTATTTATTTAATTATAGGCCGATTACAATGGTTAAATAATTAGAAAACATTAAATAAATAATATTTTGATATAAAATTTGATTTAATAATTTTTATAACATTTTTACATAATATAGAACCTGTAAAAAATATAAAATTATTTATTTAGGTCGATTTAATATTTATTACCAAATTAAATTTGATTAATATAAACCGAGTATATATATAAAGAAAAGTGGGAAATAAATACAAAAACTTGATAAAATTATTTTTATAAAATATCCTACTGAATTGTATAATTAACTAAGTTTATAAAAATTATAAATATAATATTTAATGAATTAATATTTGAATTAACATATATTAGTATGATTTTCGATTAACATAAGTATATTACATATACTAAATTAATATTATTATTATAACTTACGGTTAATAACTAAGTATACAATATAATAAAGTATAATGCTTATAATGTAAGTTAATAACAATACATTATTAATAAACACTTATTTTATAACTTTACTAATTTAATAATAATAACTTATAGTATATAATATAAGATAATCAAATTGTTAATATATTAATAAATATAATATAACATATATAATAACATATAAACCTAAAGTGAAGGTTAATCAAAGATAATGTACAATTCATGTGAACTTCATCGCTACTCACGGTCGTAAGTGAATGATGTCTAGGTTGCCATTTATGGGTAAGCTTGTGGATCTCGAATGCCATGACTTAGATTCTGGTCAAGAGTCCTGGGCCCCCGGTTACATCTGGTCATTCCTGACTTATTTGATAGCAACGAAGTTTGAGTAAAGTTATACAACGTCTTGCTAAAGATTAACCCGAACTTTCTAAAATTGGAAAATTACTATAAGTGGAAACTTTCCATAAATAGTAACCTTCCGAAAATGGAAATTCTTTAGTGAACCATTACTATCAATATAGTACTATATACTATTGTCTGTTAGGCAATGTCTGATCATACATTCTATCTCTAGGTTGAGATCTCAGTCTCGTCCTTCCGTTCAATTCTTTCGTGGAATACTCTTTTTTGCTACTAAGGTGATTTTCATAGCCCTACTTTTACTATTTACTTAACTATTTATAACTTTTGGGGTGAGACACATGCTTGCTTTATAACTGTTTTACACTTAGACACAAGTACTAAATTGTTAACTATGCTGTCATGCTTTGATTCATGCTAAATCCCTATCGTAATATCGTCAATTGCTACGTTTAAATGCAAACTTAATTATTGTGAGTAGGCCTATTAAGAGTAACGTCTCTAACCATTCGACCGTTGGTCTTTGGTTACATAATAATGATTCCATGACACTGACAGTACAAGGTGTCATAGGGTAAACTTGTTTAGTAGCGATATTACAAAATGCAGCAACACTTTTAGATTGATATTTCTATATCAATCAACTTTAAACTAAATCTTGTGGTCTAAAACTTTGGATATTATTTATAAACCTGTGAATTTCACTCAACCTTTTTGGTTGACACTTTAAGCATGTTTTGTCTCAGGTGATGATTGAGCTAGCTGTTTGCAACTTTGTGATGATAGATTTGATGCTTGCATGGAGTCCAAATCGCATATTATATTTTAGTTCATAAACATTTATTTTACGTTTTAATAATAATGTAAACATGTATTACTGCTTCTGCTGTTTTATTAACAAAGGTTTTATTTAAAAAGTCTCATATAGAGTCGTTCTCGTTTATACAACTGTGTTATGATATGATTGGTCACAATTACCGCTGGTCCATTTTGGGGGGTGTGATAGATTGGAATCAGAGCCAGGTTGTTGTAGAGAACCAGGATTGCATTTTAAATGAGCCTTATACAATTAGGTACCTTAGCAATGTAGGACTACAACTTCCTTTGACTACAGTGCCTTTAATTGTTGCCTTTAACTGTTAAATGCTACACTATACTTTAGAAACTTTACTTATCTTAGAATGCCGAGCCAATCTAAGAACTCTGCTCATTCTCCTAAGTACTATTCAATTCCGCCACCACATTTAAATGCGACACCGTTCTCGACATTCCTATATCATCTATCATGGTTTTGTGTATTACATATGTATTACATGAAATATTATCCATGATTTTTAAAACTCCAATATTTGTTACTATTCATACTCAAACGTATATAACCTCCTTGTTACACCACGTACCTATATGCTTTATGCCTTTATGCATCGGTTTGCGAACCGGAAAATGTCATTGAGTTATCAAGAATCTCAAAGATATTATAATGTCATCACTACTCATATTCGTTACTTTTAAATCTTTGTTTTCTCTTTATTTTTGATCATTGAATTTTCTTGACGGGTGGCGTCTACGAAACTCTAGAATGGAAGGGTTTGGATTACCAATTTAAAGGATCCTATAGCTCAAGCCCTAGACCTGAATAGGCCATTACGAATTGAAAGTCTTTAATCATTATCTGATTACATACTTATCATTTTTAATCTAGACACGTCATACTGCAATTATTGCATAAATGGAGTATAGACAAATCATATCTTATCATATCTATCCCAATAGACTTTGTCTAACACTTTTCCTAAATTTCCTCCGTAAATTACGGAAATCTTTTTCTATATATACGTATTCAAGGAGACGAATATATCATTCAATATTCAACACCCATTTCATATCAAACCTTATTCCAAACACATAATATCGATTTCTCACCTGATTCCTCAAGTTCCTCTAGCTCCGAAGATAGCGTGACGGGAGCACACCCACCAATCAATTACCGAGATTTCTTCAGAAAATGGGGATGGGTTCGCGAAATACTCACCCTATGGAGAAATGAAGAAGGTACTCCTTATCACGAGCCAAACTTACCACCAAATGTCGGAGTACTCGATCTGCTTACCGGCGAACCTGTTCGCAATACCACTTTCACTCTTTTCGCAAGGATTTTCTGCCTCGAAGGTCGACTCGATGTAGCCCAAGACAGTATTCGTCCTTTACTCCCGAATTATAACCAGATAGGGTTATTAGAAGAAGTTAGAAGACTTTGAACTAAATATCAAGAATTGACAAACCTTACAGAGGAATGGGTAGAACAAATCCATAGACTCGAGCAAAAAGTAGAAACCCTGGAGGAAACAGTGCACGATTTGGAAGCTAGGCTCACACCTACTACCCAAGTACCACAAGCAACACCAGCAACATAACCAGCACCACTAGTACCAACAATACCACCAACATCACCAACACCACAAGCATTGTAAGCACCATCAGCATCACCACCAACAGCATCAGCATCACCAACAACAACATCTGCATTTCACGCCTCAACATCACACTCAGTACCTCGGATATCAACATCATATGCCCCATAGATACCAAGGAATATTAGTAATAATGAGTTAAGATGTATTGACTCATTCTTCCTGAAGAATTATATATGTATACTTTATATATATATGGTTTGAAACAATAATAAATCTTTTCGTACTAAGCTATTACGTGTAAATCTTAACTAGTATGTACTACTTGGTTAATTCATATCACTAATATGCTATAATGTACATCCTTCGTTAATGACTTAATGATCGTTAATCACTGCTTCAGCACAATAAACTCCATTTCATAATAAATCAAGTGTATTATTCAAATACATGTATGATTTTACACTTCCATTTTCGATGTACTTGAAACTTTTTAGAAAACATTATTCGTGTCTTGTGAATTTCACAAGAATTCCATGAGCACCAACATCATATACCGAGGTATATCAATAACAATGAACGATGAAGTATTGATTCATAACTCCATTAAAGAAATATTCTGCGACGATTATGTAATCTCTCAAGTTTTGAAGATTATTTATTCTTGTTCCAACCGTAAATCAAATGATTTTAATATTATATTAACTCATTAAATCTATATTATATTTGAAGAATACATATATGAATGTATATCTCCATAAATATTGTAATTAAAGTTCTTTTGTACAAACTGTTAATTGTGAAAATATTTTAACGGGTAGGTAATACCCGAGAAATATTTATATCTCACATTAATATGTTGCATTGTACATTCTTCAATTCTGATTCAATAATCAGTAACTATACTACTTACGTTCACAAGATATATGTATCCGTTCACTAAAGAACAACCATTTTCGTACAAATTCAATTACATATTCTAATTTTGACATATCAGAATCCAAGTAAAGCTTTAGCAGGTGTTATCTTCCTAAAGATTACTAAATTCATATATATATTCATTCATATTTTGTGACGAATTATCACGTCAAACCACCAAAATTAGAACCATTGATGGTTACATCCTACGCTTAAACACTTCAAATTCAAAATTCTTGAAAACACCTCGGATTGATAATCAATGATTCAGATTCGTTAACCTTGATAATGCTGACGAAGTAGCAAAAGCTATATGTGGTCTTAATGGCCAAAAGTTTGATGATAAAGAATGACATATTGAAAAAGCTCAGATTTAGAACTGAAAAACGGATTGAACTAACCACGAAGGAGACCATGGACAAATCACAAGGACTAAACCTATAATCAAAGAATCTAGATGATTCGAATTCTGATGAAAATCACAAAAGATCTCCTTACGCATTCTAAATCCTTACAGAAGAATTTTCCTCATTATCATTGGATCTTAGAAAATTCTAAGATATCATCGTATCTTTCGTTATAAATATCCTCTATATTTCTGAAGATACCTTCATAACTATTCTTGTCCGAAATTATTTATCACTTCGCACTATCTGTGTTACATAATAAAGGAAACTGTTTTAGTTTCTATATTTCTATAACATACAAGTTTAAATTTTGAATGATTTGAGGTAGTGTTGGGAATTGAAGCATGAGTTAGTATAATATAATGACGTCAGGCCAACGTGATTATATTATAGTAAGTCATGCTAAATTTTTAATGGAAGATGATGATTCATAGACTTTATAATCATCATTTGCCATGTTACATGACTTTTACATTCTACTTAACCTCTGAACATATCAAGAACATATATTCTTGATAGTTCTATCCTTAGTAATTCTAGTAATTTGACAAATCAAATCGTGCTATTACCTTTCCTTCTGCTTTGTATATTATGATCATTCGAAACTCCATACCTACGAATTCTAGACCATTATTCGCTTGACTTGAAGTCGGGAAGGAAAAACAAGAGCATAGAGCTCCGACATATAAGGGAAAATATAAAGCCCGATAACAACACGGAAATTACAAACCGTGTATATCAATGCGTATAACAACATAAAGACACGGGAGAATTAAAAATACTATAACCCCAAGGTAATTGTAGAAGTAAACAGATTCATCTGGGGGTAAATGAAAAAGAAGAATGACAGAAACGATAGTCAGAAAAATATCCAGGATAAGAACTGGATGGAGCATTTTCACAATCTTTGGAAGTATGAATCGAGAAAGAAAGTATAGAAGTGGTGAAGATAATGAAACAGAAGAAGCTAATTTATAGCAAAATTCTAGACACAACAATCAAGGTAATTTTAATTTCCTTAATTACCGGAGAATCAAATCTTATACAGATTATAAAGATTTCCTTTAAATCCCTTGAATTCAGGAAATCACCTTTAATTATGTCAAAAGTTAAGGCAAACTGACATTTCCTTATTTCAAACTTTTAAGATAACTTCATTTATACTCTTCCTATAATCGAATCGTTTTATCCATATTACCCAATGTTGATAAAATAATATTTTCAACTCATATTCATCATTCTTGTTGTAAAGAATGACAATCTCTATCAAATTTCACGACTATGATTTTCATGAACTCCTCTCTATTTTATCTACCCTAGCGTGGTGGCATAAACGTTCAAGGTTTAAATGAGTTCGATATTTTTCATAACACATTTTATATATCCAATTTACTGAAATGAATTGTATAACATCATCATTTTGAATGATCTCCGCATTAATAATAAAATGCACTTCGTAGAAGAACTTGTAGAAATTATGGTTTGTATGATTTTAATTCTTGAAACAGAACAATATTCTATCCGTTGGAATTCACGCAAGGCCCCGAGCATACCTGGGAACGTGAAAACCAAATAAAATGTAAATATCCTCGTCTATGTACGAACAACACATATTAATGGCAACAACTAAATTTTGGGACAAAATTTCTTTTAACGGGTAGGTACTATAACAACCCTCATATTTCCATACCTGAATTGACTAGTTTGACTATAGGGTTGTTATCCATACGTAATATATAATTAAATTTGACATTGATCAAATATTTATTTTTAGTTGACACTTTTTGTTAACTAAAGTTTACACTAATTATATAAAATAACTTTAATTAATATTAATATTAATGCGTATTATATTTAAAACTATATGAAACATAATTATTAATTAAATGATATGTTATTTTAATCATTATATATATATTTTTAGCTTATAAAAAAAGAGATTTTTTTTTATAAATTAAATAATGAGCCCATGAATTTTGACTAAATATTTTCAAAAACAAAAACTTATTAAAAACATTTTTAACATGTTTTTATTTTTTGTCCAAATTGGCACCTTTATTTTATTTATATTTTTTCTTTTCACCAACCATTTTTTTCCTATAAATACCCACTTCCATTTCATAAAAACTTGTATCAAATCTTTGGAAAACTCTCTCACAAACTTGGGAAAGTACTTGAGGTATTTTCTATATTTTTTATCGAATTACTTTTATTTTTTTGTATATTCTTTAAAAATTTGAATTTAATATATATAAATTATTTTTACATGTTATAATTAGTATTATAAGTATTATGATGTATAAAAATAATTTTGATAATTTATGGAATATTATTTATAATTAAATACGAATTATGTAGTATTTAAACATAAAAACAATATAAAATTCGTAATAAAATATCAAACAGTAATAAAAATAATTATAATTTTTTTTTGAGATTATTATACTTTTATAAACAAGCAAAAATTATAAAAATTAAATAAATGGGACGATTAGTATTTAAAAAGAATTTACTTTTGCATTATTCTAAACCGAGAAAAATAATAAAGAAAATACAAAATAAATACAAACGTGTATTAAATATTTTATAAAATTTTTATATGATTATTAGCATCACTAGATACTTTAAAAAAAATATAAAAATTAATTTTAAATTATTTTTCCTATTTATTTAATTATAGACCGATTACAATGGTTAAATAATTAGAAAACATTAAATAAATAATATTTTGATATAAAATTTGATTTAATAATTTTTATAACATTTTTACATAATATAGAACCTGTAAAAAATATAAAATTATTTATTTAGGTCGATTTAATATTTATTACCTAATTAAATTTGATTAATATAAACCGAGTATATATATAAAGAAAAGTGGAAAATAAATACAAAAACTTGATAAAATTATTTTTATAAAATATCCTAATGAATTGTATAATTAACTAAGTTTATAAAAATTATAAATATAATATTTAATGAATTAATATTCAAATTAACATATATTAGTATGATTTTCGATTAACATAAGTATATTACATATACTAAATTAAGTGTATTACTGCTTCCGCTGTTTTATTAACAAGGTTTTATTTAAAAAGTCTCATATAGAGTCGTTCTCATTTATACAACTGTGTTATGATATGATTGGTCACAATTACCCCTGGTCCATTTTGGGGGGTGTGACAACTGGTAAGCCATATGGCAGGCCGTATGGCAAGCCGTATGGTGTGCTGGTCAGCCTTGATTCCCTGGATCGTAACTTGATTTCTTGTCTTTCACCGTTTTTGCTCTAGAATCTTTGTTTTAGCTCCGATTCTCTTAATTCTTTTTGCACCACCTTCGTAATTACTTGTTCTTAAATTCTAACTAACGAAGTGGGTATTTTTCCAATAAAGTTCGAATCTTTCTTGTTTTTAGGCCTTAATACCGGGGTGAAAACGTGAATTTTTAGCCGATATCAAATATCCCACACTTAGACTTTGCTTGTCCTCAAGTAAACTCTCATTTTTTTTAAGAATCTTTTCGGTGTTTCTTTTTTAATAGCCTAAGCGGTTTGCTTTTATTATAAGAGTAAAAAGATAAGGTGAGTCATCTATGTTAGAATTGAAATTATCTCTGCAAGCATGCGAAGAGGTTACATGACATAGGCTAGCTTTCACGGGTCACTCAAATCACTCAAGTGTTTAGGGTTCCCTATAGATCTAAGAAATGAAGTACACTCATAGCCAGTCATGTTGCACCCATCGTCATAGGCTTGATAAAGACTCAAATCCTTGCTGCTAACACGAGAACGGTAGTAATCTCAGCTTAATAGGTCATTTGTCAATGATGGGAAAGGAATTTTGGAGTGGTAGTGAAGTTGTTTTTGAAGGGTGAGATAAAAAGGGTAATGTAGTATTTATACAGACTTTTATTTGGATAGATAGGAGTGCTGAAGTATTTTGAGAAGCATTTTTGAACTTTTTTTTCATTTGATAATCATTTTCGGTCGAGTTCTCTTCGGCATTTCTCTTATTTAGTTCTGCTCCTTTTTCAGAACTTCATCATTTTTTTTTATTTTTTTTTTGGAGACTTCATCTCGAGAAACTTTTTGCCGGTAAACTTTTTCAAGACTTTTGCCATGATACTTGGGAGGTTTATAACATCGGGTTTTCGGAAGGAATCTCATTTTCTGGATTTTTCGAGAGATGGTAAAGGTGATATGGATGTGGTGGTGGAGTAGAAGCGGTGGAGGTGCGGAAGGTTTATGTTTGACAAATGGCTAGCTATTTACAACCGAATCGCGTTTCGCTGCTTGGAGATGTAGATCTAAAGCAAGTTCTGATTCTGAGCACAGACATCGGCTCTCTCAACAGAAAATAGTGAAGCATTAAAGATGAATGCTGGTCTTATTTGGGGTGCCTCACCATAATTAATTTAGGTTGATAATGCCTTAGTCATGCAATGCTCTATTAGAGATTTCAATCTAACAAGAATTCCACCTTACTTAAGCCTTATTTTTATTGACAAACGTTTTAGGTTTTCAAAAATACTCTTTCAAAAAGGGTTTTGAAATTTGGCTTAAGGACTTGGAATCTTCGTAATGGTTTATTATAATACAGCATAAAAAGATACCAACATCCCACACTTAGACGAACATTGTCCTCAATGTTCCTAGTGTATCACACTTAGGAGTTGAAGATTTGGGAGTATTTGTCTAGTGTTTTTATTGGGTATTATCCCACACTTAGTGAAAAGCTAGGATGTGGCATATTTTGAATCTTGAGCTAGTAGCGAAAAGAAAGAAATACCCCTAGCAGATGCGGCTGGCTTCCTTGCTTCTTTATCGGCTCATTTGTGATCCTTTATTCTTCTAATCTACTTTATTGCACGGATTGCCTCCCGAGAAGCGCTTTTGTTTAAGGTCGTTGGCTCGACCGTAGTGATGCTTCAAAAAGCAAACATTCCTCGCTGATGGTTGTGATCTTGGTCTTCTCGAGGGAATGTAAGTCTTGGTGGATAAGTCCTGAGAAAGTGTCGGACCAATAGTGGTAACAAGTCCGGTACATCTCTTGAAGATCTTCTGAAAGATAAGTAGTGCGCAGTTTCGGCTCTTGATAAGTCTTGAAGTCCGATGAGAATATGATCCACAGCCCTGCTGGTTGACCCATGAATGTCAATCATAGAAGCAGTGCTGGTGTTGATGATTTCTGTAACACCCGATAATTGGGCCTAGATGAAATGGCAATTTTGCCCTTACGTGCGTTTATATTGATATTTTATTAGTTGAATATTTATAGTCATTTGACTATTTGGTTAGGACCAGTTTGTGACAAGGGTCACAGAACAGGTTCGTTTGTTTAATTTGAACTCTGTTAGGGTAGTCAAATTAAGTACGAAAGATATCAGATAACTGATAAATACCCGTGTGTTATGGGGTATGGGTTTTTAACCCATTTATAAGCCTGTTTCCAGACTTTTCTTCCATTTTTCCCAAATTAAATCAAGAACACCGTACCTAACTTCATCTCCTACCTCTAACCCTAATCTAATTCAAGTGTGTAATTGAACCAAGAAGCTTTAGAGATTGAATTCTTGCATCCTTGTAATCAATAATCCAGGTTAGCTTGCTTGAATTGTTGCTTGAATTCTTGATTAAATGGGTTTTTGTGTTCTTTTATAAAAGTGTGCTTTCTTAGCTTGAATCTTGATGAATTGTGTTTGTTAGTGTTGATTGTTGTTAGGTATATGTTCTATAGTTGTTATATGATGTTTTTGAAGTGGTTTCATGATCAGATTGAGCAAAAATCATGATTTTGGGTCAAAAAATGCGAAAACAGCGCGCTGAAACTGATTTTCAGCACCCACACTTTTGACAGATCAACCGTACGTGTGACCACACTTTTGATGGTCAACCACGCGGTTGAGGAGTCACTTGTACTTGTAATGTCTCAGTCACACGTGTGAGCACTAGTAAGCTTTGTGGAAAACTTGTTTTGGTCATAACTTTCAAACCGTAACTCCGTTTTTGATGAATCAAGTATCGTTGGAATCGTAATGAAAAATCCTTTCCAATGGAAAACTTTTAAGAATCTGGATCAAACTTTATTTTGGTCAGAAAAAGGGGTTTTAGGGTGTATGCCTTGTTTTACACGCTTTAGAGTGTCGTTATGGGTTGAAATTATGATGTAGACTTATCATACAGTGATTACATGTTTTTAGGTGTTGATTTAGTGTATGTATTGATTTTTTATGTTGTGTTTTTGGGTTGAAACCTATATATTTAGCTGTTGCTACTGTTCTTCATCACTCGCACGAGTGAGCCTTCACTCGTACGGTTGAGGTAGTCAACCGTGTGGTGAACTGTGTGAGTGAGTGCTGATGGGAACTTATGTTTTGATTGTGATGATGCGTACGGTTGAGATGTGACTCGTACGAGTCACTGGTCACTCGTGTAGTGAACCGTACAGATCAGGTGAGTCATTGTTGGATGTTTGGTCATAGACCAAACGTGCGAGTGAGTTGTCAACCGTACGGTTGAGTGTTCTCTAACGTTCGTGTGATGGTGTTACTCTTACGGTTAACTGAGCATGTATGATTGTTTTGTTTCTATCTCGTTTTGTGTCTGTCTTGTTGATAGAATACTATCAGGATACAATTACTAACTTTATTTGTATCTTTTCCAGGTGATCAGGAGAAGTGAAGACTCAGAAATATAAGACCTCTGAGTTCTTCTCGTGCTGGTATTCGGTGAGTGGGTTAATCTAGCCGTTAAGGCATATAGTGACATGACCTAGGTCGTTGACCTAGTTTCTATGATTTGAATTATGTTGTTAAGAGTTGTGGACTGTGGCCTCGCACGTTTGTTGATCGACCTTGCTTCTGATCAGGTCGGGAGAGATCAACCTTGCTTCAGATCAGGTTGGGCTCATTGATGTTGTATGATTAATATAAGTCGGAATCACGCGTCCGTCGCGTGTGGAAGACTTATACTAGTAATACAGAGTTATGAGTTTTCGGTAGACCTTAGATTGATCAACTGGGGTCGTTGGCCCGGCCAGGCCGCCGAGTCTCTCAATGGGTTGCTTTGGATTACCCAGATGGTTGCTTCTGATTGACCATTGCTTGTAGTCATCACGGTTGCTTTGGATAGACCGTTGCTGTAGATATTGTACTTGTATTGCTTTTATGTGATATGCTAATGGTAGATTACTTTGTTTCTGTATGTTCTAGTGGTTATTTGATTAACTGTCTGCCTAATTTGATGATGCGTATTCTAGTGATTGTACCTATGTGTTTTAGCTGTTAGATTAGTCCATTCACTTAGCTTCGTGCTAACCCCTCCACCTTCCCCCTTGCAGGTTGTATGTCTTTTGCTTTTGTGGACATGGGAGAAGATGGGCGTGTTGGGTTGTGTTCGAAAAGTCTAGAACTCTGATGTGTTCTACATAAAATCGGATATTAAAGTAACACCAGTTGTTTGTTAAATATGTAATGATAAATGAATTTGTAGTAATTATGTTTATGTGTGTACATAAGGGTACGCTTTGTAAGTATGACTTCCGCCGTTTAAAAAAAAAGTACGGTGTTACAACTTGGTATCAGAGCATAGGTTTGGCCGCATTGACATTGTTTATAAATGTCATGTTCCCAAACCTAAAGAGAATCTTGTCGAACATAACACAAAGGGGACGGGATAAGTGAATGTAGGAACTTTTATGTGTTAGTTGATAGGCACTAACCGGTTATCTACTAAGAGTTTGTGTGAGATGTTGTGGTAGTGCAGATATGTCAGGTAATCAAGACGCTGCCCCCAATGCCACCAGAACCTTTAGAGCTCCTGATGAAGACGGTGATGTATCAGAGGAAGAAGTATCAGAAGAAGTGTTAGAGCTTCAGGGTAAGTTGAAAGATGCTCAAGATAAGATCAAAGAGCTTGAACAACAAGTGATGTCGCATTCTAACACCACAGCAATAAATCAAAGCTTTCCTCCAAGTATTTACCCACAGTTTGGAAACATTTCTCAACAACAGTATGTGCCACCTCAGTACCAGATACCATCTCAGTTCAATCCACTACTTCCGAATCAAGTGATGTACCCGTTTCAAACACCATTCTTCCAATCACCGATGTTTGAAAAGAAGAAGTGCTCGTATAAGGACTTTCTTAATTGTCAACCTTCAGAGTATACTGGTAAAACCGACCTGACTAAGACTCTAAATTGGCTCAGGGAAGTGGAAAGAGCATTAAATGCTTGTCAGTGTGAGCCGGAGTTGAGAGTGTTATATGCTTGTCGATTGTTCAAGGGGCGAGCTATGGAGTGGTGGGACTCCATCACGGGTCATTTATCAAAGGAACAACTAAGTCAAGTGTCATGGGAGCAGTTTCATGCTAAGGTTCGCGAGCAGTATTGTTCAGAATATGATTTGGAGAAATTGAAAACCGAGTTCTTGGGGATGAGAATGACCAATGATATGACGATTGATGATGTTATTTTGGACTTTACCTCTATGTTAAGGTTTTGCCAACAGTGGGTACCGCATGAGAAAGATAAAATTCAGCATTTTATTAGAGTTATCAAGCCGGAGTATCGGTCAATGGTTAGATTTGCTTCTTCTTTATCGCAAGCTTTTGAGATGGCAAAAGCGATAGAGGGTGATGTTAAAGCCGTAAGGAGTGCAGGAGTGGGGAGTGGTTCCTATGGGAAGAGGACGGAAGGTCAATCCAGTTATCAGTCCAGTCCGAAATCAAGAAAGTCAACCGGGTCCAGTATGAAGGAAGTTTCGAGTAGGAGTGGGTCAGGTTCCGTACAGAAAGAGTGGTGTAACTCGTGCAGATCTTACCATAGTAGACAGTGTTCTCCGGGTACGAAAAGGTGTCTAAGGTGTGGTATAGTAGGACATGATGTTCAACAATGTTCTTTTGGAAGTAATGTATGTTGGAATGGTCATAAAGAAGGTCATAGGTCAGCACAGTGTCCGGCAGCGGGTAGAGGTGGTTCCGGGGCAGGGTCCGGGGTGCAGTCGGCATCTGTTGGTGGATCTACCGCATCAGTAGGACAGAAAAGAAAAGGTCCTCCCAGGGCTATAGCTAGAGCTTATCAGATGGTAGCAGATACTGATGTTGTATCAGAAGACTTAAATACTGGTATGTTTAGACTAACCTTGTTATTGCATTTAATTTTAGGATTACGTGTTTAGAATGTTATGTAGATGATGTATCCTGTTTATTAATATGTACTTTGAGGTAGCGTTGGTTGTAGTGATAGAGATGACTTGGATTTAGGTTTCTTGGATTTTCTTAACTGAAATGGAGACATAATCTATGATAATGTATTACATCTGGCCAACGTAAGCACATTTTGGTAGATCATGCGGAAGTTTCAGTAAGTTAAGAAGAGAAGTAGGAAAGTTTACTGCTTAAACTGTTGTTAATATGTGTTGCTTGATGAGATTTTGTTACCGTGACTTTTGACTTTAATCAGATTCCGAGGACGGAATCTCTTTAAGTAGGGTAGATTTGTAACACCTGATAATTGGGCCTAGATGAAATGGCAATTTTGCCCTTACGTGCGTTTATATTGATATTTTATTAGTTGAATATTTATAGTCATTTGACTATTTGGTTAGGACCAGTTTGTGACAAGGGTCACAGAATATGTTCGTTTGTTTAATTTAGACTCCGTTAGGGTAGTCAAATTAAGTACGAAAGATATCAGATAACTGATAAATACCCGTGTGTTATGGGGTATGGGTTTTTAACCCATTTATAAGCCTGTTTCCAGACTTTTCTTCCATTTTTCCCAAATTAAATCAAGAACACCGTACCTAACTTCATCTCCTACCTCTAACCCTAATCTAATTCAAGTGTGTAATTGAACCAAGAAGCTTTAGATATTGAATTCTTGCATCCTTGTAATCAATAATCCAGGTTAGCTTGCTTGAATTGTTGCTTGAATTCTTGATTAAATGAGTTTTTGTGTTCTTGAATAAAAGTGTGCTTTCTTAGCTTGAATCTTGATGAATTGTGTTTGTCAGTGTTGATTGTTGTTAGGTATATGTTCTATAGTTGTTATATGATGTTTTTGAAGTGGTTTCATGATTAGATTGAGTAAAAATCATGATTTTGGGTCAAAAAACGCGAAAACAGCGTGCTGAAACTGATTTTCAGCACCCACACTTTTGACAGATCAACCGTACGTGTGACCAAACTTTTGATGGTCAACCACACGGTTGAGGAGTCACTCGTACGTGTGATGTCTCAGTCACACGTGTGAGCACTAGTCAGCTTTGTGGAAAACTTGTTTTGGTCATAACTTTCAAACCGTAACTCCGTTTTTGATGAATCAAATATCGTTGGAATTGTAATGAAAAATTCTTTCCAATGGTAAATTTTTAAGAATCTGGATCAAACTTTATTTTGGTCAGAAAAAAGGGTTTTAGGGTGTATGCCTTGTTTTACACGCTTTAGAGTGTCGTTATGGGTTGAAATTATGATGTAGACTTATCATACAGTAATTACATGTTTTTAGGTGTTGATTTAGTGTATGTATTGATGTTTGATGTTGTTTTTTGGGTTGAAACCCATATATTTAGCTGTTGCTACTGTTCTTCATCACTCGCACGAGTGAGCCTTCACTCGTACGGTTGAGGTAGTCAACCATGTGGTGAACCGTGCGAGTGAGTGGTGATGAGAACTTATGTTTTGATTGTGATGATACGTACGGTTAAGATGTAACTCGTACGAGTCACTGGTCACTCGTGTAGTGAACCGTACGGATCAGGTGAGTCATTGTTGGATGTTTGGTCATAGACCAAACGTGCGAGTGAGTTGTCAACCGCACGGTTGAGTGTTCTCAAACGTACGTGTGATGGTGTTACTCGTACGGTTAACTGAGCATGTATGATTGTTTTGTTTCAATCTCGTTTTGTGTCTGTCTTGTTGATAGAATACTATCAGGATACAATTACTGACTTTATTTGTATCTTTTCCAGGTGATCAGGAGAAGTGAAGACTCAGAAATATAAGACCTCTGGGTTCTTCTCGTGCTGGTATTCGGTGAGTGGGTTAATCTAGCCGTTAAGGCATATAGTGACATGACCTAGGCCGTTGACCTAGTTTCTATGATTTGAATTATGTTGTTAAGAGTTGTGGATTGTGGCCTCGCGCGTTTGTTGATCGACCTTGCTTCTAATCAGGTCGGGAGAGATCAACCTTGCTTCAGATCAGGTTGGGCTCATTGATGTTGTATGATTAATATAAGTCGGAATCACGCGTCCGTCGAGTGTGGAAGACTTATACTAGTAATACAGAGTTATGAGTTTTCGGTAGACCTTAGATTGATCAACTGGGGTCGTTGGCCTGGCCAGGCCGCCGAGTCTCTCAATGGGTTGTTTTGGATTTCCCAGATGGTTGCTTCTGATTGACCATTGCTTGTAGTCATCACGTTTGCTTTGGATAGATCTTTGCTGTAGATATTGTACTTGTATTGCTTTTATGTGATATGCTAATGGTAGATTACTCTGTTTCTGTATGTTCTAGTGGTTATTTGATTAACTGTCTGCTTAATTTGATGATGCGTGTTTTAGTGATTGTACCTATGTGTTTTAGCTGTTAGATTAGTCCATTCACTTAGCTTCGTGCTAACCCCTCCACCTTCCCCCTTACAGGTTGTAGGTCTTTTGCTTTTGTGGACATGGGAGAAGATGGGCGTGTTGGGTTGTGTTCGAAAAGTCTAGAACTCTGATGTGTTCTATATAAAATTAGATATTAAAGTAACACCGGTTGTTTGTTAAATATGTATTGATAAATAAATTTGTAGTAATTATGTTTATGTGTGTACATAAGGGTACGCTTTGTAAGTATGACTTCCGCTGTTTTAAAAAAAAAAAGTACGGTGTTACAACTTCTCTGATGGGGTGCTCATTTCGGAGGTCTTCAAACAATGTCAGAAACTGTATCTTTAGAATCTCGAAGTCTTCGGAACGGTGATCTCCACAGTAGGAGTCGGTAGCTTTGCACAGATTAGTTAAGAGACGAAGATGGAAAGAAGTGAACAGCAATCCTGATCCGAGTATTAGTTTCACCGTCTTTGAGTATATCTCCCGACATCCAGCTTTAAATGTGAAACTAGGATCTGTGGACTCGTGGAAGATACGTGATAGCTCCTTCGTAACATAGGTGGCAATGTTGACTCGATCTGGTTCAAGATGAGAGAACGGATTGTTTCGCCTTGCTTCCTCCATAATAGCGTCTTGTAACTCTTTGATAATCAGATCAGCGTGGTGAGCAATTGTTACGTAAATCACTAGTCTATCTGGTGTGCTTTCGAAATTATCTCTATCCAGAAGGGCGAAAAAGCTATGAATGTCCTCAATCATTTGCAAATCAGAGTGATAAGTCGGGCGTCCGGTGGAAAGATCCATATGCTTCCGGATGAGAGTCAGTAGTGCTCGTTGGTTTCGTGAGAACGAAAGTGCAGATCCGGCTAAGGCGTTGTAAACCCTAGAGTAAATGATCTTCTGATCTCGACACAATCTTGTCTCAAAAATAGTGCGAACCACTGAATTATGCTCTCGTTGCCTTTCTTCTTGATAGATATGATCGTGAAGAGAATTGATAAAGTCTTGAATGCGTTCTTCTAGGATTTCAACATCATTGTCTTCTCTTCGGAGATAGAGGTGGTGTTCTTCTCTGATAGCCATAATTCGTTCTGTTAAGCGTAGCGAAAAGTCAATGGTTGACTTCCGGATGGCTTCGAGAATGTCTTCAAATTCATCGGTATCATTGATGAAGGTGATCATGTCTGCATGTGTAGATATAACTGGAATTTGATCTGAAGAAGAGTCCGGCCCCCTTGATCTGCTTCGGTTGGAGAGTGTGAGTTAGTCAGAATGTCTTCATGATGCTCTTCCTCGTCATCATCGGTATCTGGTTCCTCTGAGGATGCGTCCGATGAACGGGTTTCTTCAGTATTCTGATTCTCCACGTTGATACTTACAAGATCAATTTCTATATCCTTAACCTCAACCTTGTTGGTCTTCTTTTTGAAGCGAATGATTAAACTGTGATCTTCCGTCTCAAGCCTCATTATTTCTTCATGACGCTCAGTGCTTGGAACGGGTACTGTCGCAGTTTCTTTTACGTCTTCCATTTCCTCTTCCTCTATTTCTTCGATGGGATCCTCTTCTTCCATTTCTGGGTCGTTTACAGACTGTGATTCGACACCCATTTCGATATCATTGGCTGGTGGTGACTCGTCATCGGAAGTGATTCGTCTGGTGGAAATAGCAAACATCTCTGCCTGTCCAGAAAGATCGGTTGGTCGGTCAATTTTGAAGGTAACGCTCTCCCCATGTGATCGTAAGATCAAGGTTTGATTGTACACATCAATGACAGTCCTAGCCGTATTCATGAAAGGTCTCCCTAACACTATTGGGGTGTGTAGGTCTTCCTTGATACCCATCACTACGAAATTCGTAAGATACAAGAATTTGTCGACTTTCACCAAGACGTTCTCAACTATGCCCTTAGGATACCGAATTGTATGATCGGTAAGTTGGATTTGTCATTTTGGTTGGTGACAAGTCTCCTAACTCTAATCTCTTGTAGAGAGAGTAGGGGATTAGGTTGATACTTGCTCCTAAATCTGCTAGCGCATGAATGGTTCCAGATTGGTAGATTAAACACGGGAAAACGAATCAGCCCGTATCTCCTAGCTTTGGTGGTAGAGAGTTTCTAAGTAATGTAGAACATTCTTCACTCAGTGGAATTTTGTTAGAGTCTGGTATCCTCTCCTTTGTAGAAAGAAGCCTTCGGATGTATCTCTTCTGGTTGGGAACTTTGGACATGGTGTCCAAGAATCTGCCATCTAGTTTGAAGGAATCAAGCTTGGATGGTTCTTCTTGTAGCCTTCCAGGATAAGGTACGCGAACTGGAGTTTCAGGGGTCAGCTTCTGAGTATATGTCGATTTGTTCTTGAGCCTAGTTGATCTTCTCCTTGGTTCTTCCTCTGGGATTACGGAATCCATTTGCTTTGCATCTTCTATCTGGGGATTCTGGATAGTATTACTTGGCAGTCTTCCCTGTGGTCGGGTTTCAAGGCGTTGTGATAACTGTCCGAGCTGCGTTTCTAAACTTTTGAGCAGAGCCAATTGATTTCTCATTAGTATCTCCGTCTGATCTTGTCTGGTTGCAGTTCTCTGATTTAGCTGTTGTTGTCCTTGGATGAACTGAGTTAACTGATCATCAGCTCCGAGAGTGGGGTTAGCTGCTTTTGTAATCTGGGTGGTAGGGGAATTTTCCTTAACTGGGGGACCAGTGAGTGGAAGTGGTTGATCGTAGGTTAATTGAGATTGTTGGGCTGGGTAAGGTGGATAGCGATAACGGAAAGGTTAATTGCTTCGCTGAAATTGATTAACCCTAGGTGGTTGATTGAATCCGGGATTTGGTGGACGAGCTGGGTATTGGGCGTAACAGACTGAACCGTCAGGGTTTTCGTACTCAACTTGATAATCTTCAGTAGGTTGCGGGTTGGTACAATTAACACAAGCCTGAGCTTGGTTAACCTGCTACGGTTGCGTCTTCAATTCTCTGAGTTGTTTAGCAAGGGATTCCATCTTGTCTGTGAGGGATTTGATGGCCTCCATTTGATTGTTAAGTGCAGAGAGTGGGGCAGATGATGAAGTTGTTTCACCACTGTTCCAGTCATGATGATGCATTGTCATGTTTTCGAGCAATTCCCATGCTTCGTCTGCGGTTTGGTTCATCAGATTCCCTTGAGCTACTGCATCGATCGTCGTCCTATAATTTACCGTAAGACCATTGTAGAAGGTACATATTTGGGCTGACCGTTCTAGCTGGTGATTAGGGCATTTCTTTAGCAGGGTTTTGAATCGCTCCCATGCGGTGTAAAGAGATTCATCATAACCTTGTTTGAAGTTAATGATGTCATTCTTTAGTTTGGTTTGTTTATAATGGGGGAAATATTTGGTTAGAAATTTAGTAGCCATCTCTGTCCATGACGTGATGGAATCTTTTTCCAATCCTTCAAACCAAGTTTGAGCATGATGAGTGAGAGAATAGGGGAACAAGTATAGCCGAACTATATCTTGTCTTATCCCTGGCTGTTTGTAGGAGTTCGAAAGAGATATGAATTTATCAAGGTGAGAATTATGATCGTCATTCGGTAATCCATGAAACTGACAGGTATTCTGAATGAGCTGGATGATGTGATGTTTTAACTCGAACGAGTGTCCTTGAATCTCTGGAAATCTGATTGGTCCTCCTCGACCTTCAATCGAGGGTTTGGTATTTTCTGCTAAAGTAACGCGTAATGCCATTTGGTTTTTGATTCGTGCTTCCTTGCGTGCTTTAGAGATTATTACATCTGGATCAGGTACGAATAACAATAGCCCTGGTCTAGATCGGGTTTGGGTCATACACTAGGTATGCCTTTTTGTTTTTAATTTTTCGCAAATAAACTAAAATTATAATAAGCTAAACTAAACTAATCTAATCTAATTCTAAGGTAATCTAATTTAATCTAAGGTAATCTAATCTAAGGTAGTCTAAAGTAATCTAAAGTAATTCAATTAATTAACTAACTATCCTATGGTGGAATATGTTTTTGGTTCTGGCTACTGATTCCCTGGTATTTCGGTAACGGAGCTTCGCACAAACTATTCAACAAACCAAGTGGCCAGGCCGACTACGGAGAGTCAGGATCCTTTTGGTCCCAATATAATTAGCGACTGTTCGAAAAATCTAATAACCAAGTCCGTGTATAATTTTCTTTCTTAGACACCACTAAATGCTTGTGAATAAGTTTGACAGAGAGCAGTATTGCCTGATACCAGTTCCCTGGCAGCGGCGCCAAAAACTATAGTCTCTCTCTTGATATGGCCGAAACGGACAGTTTTTATTGCGCGGTTTCGTTAGGCTGCGGCTCGCCAGGATCAGCCACTTGTGGGAGAGGGTACTATTTTAAATTTATATTTAGCGGGGCCTAAATCTTACTACTCCTTATAAGTAAGGGAATTATGACCTAGAGTCGTATTTTTGAGATATCAGTAACATCGAACCTATATTTTAGCCTAAGATAGTTAGGGAGTAGTGGATATTTATTTTTAGGATTTTCTAATTTAATAAGACAGATAAAGTAAATGCGATAAAATTTGTAATTCATATAAGGTTAAAGTAAGTGCATACTATGATTTCGTCAGTTATGTTGCTGAGATTATGGAATGCTGGCTCATGAATAGGCAGAGGCCCTGTATTCATTACACTGGTCCTAAACGCCCCTGTCATAAGACATGTCACTGGGTACTGCGTTAGGCTTGAAGATTCTGAATAGACAGCAACGTCCCTTACCCCCGACGCCCGTGCAGTCTGACTACAGGCATACACATTCAGACGGCTCATCCAATTGAGCGACTCGGTTGGGTGACGTATTAACATTCCAAAATGGTCTAAACTTTCTTAAGCATAATAGAATACATGGTTTACCATATTCGAGAGACATGATGTGCCTCAATGCTTTCGTTAATGATTGGTTAGGCCCTTAAAAAGAGTTCAACCATAAAGAACACCATGGCCAAGTCAAGTCGACTTCCATGAACACGTTCGGTTATCCTAACGGTCCAATCCTTTATGTGTCTAAACAAACATTTCCTTAATTAACTAAGAATCCCTCAAGCGGGGTGCAATGCTTGAGACCGCGTTATGGTGCAGTGTACTGGTCAACACTAACCGTGTTCCATGGCCTTACTTAGCAGAGGTACAGCTTACAACAACCGATGTGCTTCAGTATGCACGTACAAAGTTTATATGCTTGGTGACTACACTAGCATGGTCTCGGACCGACAATGTACTAAGGGTCTAGTCAGATGTTTCACTATGAGAGAGTCCTCAGTCGGAATCCAAAGCTCGATAGACTTACTAGAACCGGTGTGCCTCGGTCGATCTTACGTTGTATCCGATAGACTTCTCTGACCAAGGGGTGACACAGATAGTGTACTCTGGATCGGGGTTCGCGACTTCCCAATAACAGAGCCTATAACTACATTCTATTAGTTGAAAAAGCGATTGAGTTTAAAGCATAATCGGAAAGCATTTCGACAGCATACACAAACCATAATATTATTTCTGCATTATAACTGCTTACATCATAGCATACACTAAAGATAAATACTCGCTAATCATGGCAATAATATCATAAAACATTATATAAGATAAAGGATAGAAGTACCAGTAGATTAAACGAGTTTCGAATACAAAAGTGATAACTTCAAGACTCCAGACATCTCCTAATACAACCTTCAGCGTTCTTCTCCGGGTACTAGGTTTCCCGCACGGAGTCGAAGGCCTTGAGAGTATGACTAATATTGTACAAGAAAGAGAAAGAAGTAAATTGAAGTGTGTGTTGGAATGAATGACAAAGACCCTCTAAATAGACTTGGAAATTGCCAGCATACGCTTGGCAGGCCGCATGGCAAGGCGTATGGCAAGGCGTATTTGGCCGACCGTATGGCTGGCAGACCGCATGGTGGGCCGTTTGTTGGCAAGTATCTGGCAGGTCGTTTCCATACTGGCAAGCCGTATGGCAGGCTGTATGGCAAGCCGTATGGTGTGCTGGTCAGCCTTGATTCCTTGGATCGTAACTTGATTTCTTGGCTTTCACCGTTTTTGCTCTAGAATCTTCGTTTTAGCTCCGATTCTCTTGATTGTTTTTGCACCGCCTTCGTAATTTCAATTCTAACCGACGAAGTGGGTATTTTGCCGATAAAGTTCGAATCTTTCTTGTTTTTGGGCCTTAATACCGGGGTGAAAACGTGACTTTTTAGCTGATATCAGTGACACACGTACTTTTCACGAATAATATTTTGAATATTATTTACATTCATGATTAATTATTATTAATCATTTTTAATTAACTAATGTTAGTAGTTAATTACTTGGGCTTTATTTATTTAATTTGTTACTTACTTGGACTTGGGCCTTTATTAATGGACATGGACTTGGAAGCCTACCCTACTTTCTTAATGGACTAAGTAAGCCCACTTTTAAGCTAGTGTTTTATTAATGATAAGCAAGGATTAATTAGCTTAGTTAGAAGACAAAATGTGCAAGCATGCTAGAACTCTTACCCATACATTTAACTTTAATCTATTTTGAGCTCACACCATCTCCTCATGCATGAAAGTAGCAATTTGACCTTTCCCCTTTGGTGCCCAAACCGTCGGCCTTGGTGGTGTGTGGGAGGGATTCAAACTTTTTTTTTGGTTACTTATTTACTTGTAATACTTCATTCCATACACACACATACTTGCACTTCTTTTTCTCTCATCTTTTTCTCTCAAACTTGTAAGTAACAAGCTTTATTTTCTTTCTTTTTCTTCCACTAAAACCGCCACTAGTATCATCATTCTTACTTGTTTAGTTACTTGTTGTTGTTTGTTGTTGTTAAAGATCAAACTTGTTAGTTTGTATCTTCATAAATCTTGGTTACTTCCATCTTTTGTTTGATGAAGAACCAAGAACAAGAATCTAAAATTGCTAGTTTATGGTTCTACACTTAAATGTTATAAGATTTAGGTGTTGTTTATTTTTGTCATTGAAGACCTTATTATGTATTATGTCTGCGGGATGGCAGACGTTTTAACTTCAGACGGTTCGTTTTTTTTTTGAAGACATAAGCTAAAAAAAGATCTTCATATGTCTGCAAATAAGAAGACCCAAAACATTGCTTCTCACTTTGGAAGACATTCTAACCTAATTTCTTTTCATTAATCTCACCTGCCTCTCCCTCTCCAAACCTTCCCACCTACAAGATTAAAGCCACCCACCTCTGCCCACTGCACTACCACTTCCGGCTGCCCTACTACCACCTTCGGTCGCCGCACTACCACCTCCGGCCGCCGCATTACCTCCAGCTCCATCACATCAGTCTCAATACCTGTATATTTCTCTTAATTTTATGTTGGATAGCTCTGTAGTTGTTGTTCAGGATTGTTTCAAATAAAGTTAATCAAAAGTTGTAGATTATTCACCTACTGTTGTGTAGTAGCTCATAATTTGTAAACAAATATTTTGGTACATTATCGCTTAATAAATCAAATATATGAACAACCTACACTGATGTAGTACCATCAATTAAAAAAAAAAAAAACTATTACGGAGTATAATGTAAAAGAGAAGAGAAGCTAGCTCACATTCATACATTTTCAATTTCGATCCTAAAAAGGTTTATTTTATCTGTCATATAGAGAATAATGTTGCATTTTTGTTAAAAGTATGATAAATGATAATGATAATTTGTAAAACAATTAAACATTTTAATTTTATTATATTAGAGGTATATTTTACCAGTCGTCATATAAAATCAAATTGAAGAAACGAGAACAAAATATAGCGAAAGTGACAAATAAATAAAAGTAGAAACAAGAGATGGTATATGAAGAAAAAAATAATGTTTCCATGGAAATCATATTTGTGAAAAATAATGAAATTGAATTTTGCAGATAAAAAAACAAACAGTCTTATATCTTCATTTTGCAGACTTTAGGACCACTTATTTTTGGAAGACATGGTTTCAGACATCAGACATAAAACATCTTAAAAAACAAACAGCACCTTAAAGTTCATAAACTTTATAATCATACTTGTGTTCATGTTTTGTAGACTTAAATTCTTAAGATCCAAACTTGACTTGAATCTTCTTAAGTATGAAGCAAACATGAACATAATACTTGTAACTTTAGTTTATTTCTTTCTTTTGTAAGTACTTTAAAGTTGTGATGTTGTTAATTTGGTCAAGTATTACTAGTTAAACTTGATCTCATATTTCTTGAAACTAAAGTTAACTTTAAAAGTTCAAGAACATGGAAGTATAACTTTCTAGTTATAACTTCATACACTTATGTTGGATCTAAGTTTCTATAACTTATGGTCTTCTAATTTTGTTGTAAACAAGAGCTTATAAGCTTATATACATTTTATAAGATGAAAATCTAAGTTTCATAACTTATGGTTTCATTAAAGTGTAGATCCAAGTTTTGTAACTTAGGATCTAACTTAAGAACACTAGATCTAGACTTTCTAGTCTAGGATCTTTAAGATCTAGCTAATATATAAGTTCTACAACTTAAGATCTTGTTTATTTAGTTTACTTTCAAGATTATAGCTTAGTATTACTATTAGAACTCATGTATGTGTCGGATCTAAGATCTTGATGTAACTTTGGTTCATCAAACTACTTACAACCCTTAATTGAGTTGTGCTACATATCTTAGACTTACACTAGTGTTATGATGGTCAAAACTTGGTAAAAATAATGCAAACACATCAACGAGTTGTACACTTGAAGCTATACGCATCAAGGATGAGAACCGTGATGAGCATCAAGCACCAAGAACCCACCGGAACACTTTACTTACTGATTTCTGGAACTTATCATTAACCTGGGCTACTGAAAAAGTTTATTTCCAGCTAGTTCGGTTCGATTAAATGATTTTCCATTTAGACCTCGTCTTAATCCGAGTTACGATTTAGGATTAATGGCCATCCGAAAGTCACTACACCCTTTTAACGTTATGTTGAAATTTCTGACCTACTCGCACTTAAACCATCGCCACGGTCAAACGAAGAAGAGTTTGGTTCTGGAAATTGGTTAGCCTCTAGAGGACTCATATACAGAGCCATGGCCACTGGTCTCACCTCATTTAAGTTTGTATAGAGGTCGTGGCGACTGAACGGAGTCAGCCTTTAATTCAAACTCTATTCTTGATTGAAACTTACTTTACACTTTTTGATTAATGATGAATGATGATGATACTTAAGACCTAATTTACATTCATTTAAACCTTTGGGAACGATTTACCGACCTAGTAACTTTTGACTTAGGTTGAGGACCTTCCGGACCAACCACTTGCTTACTATTCCCGCGTATCGACTTTTACTACTTTTCACTGTGAGTTATAGCATCCCTTTTTACTTTAACTATTTTGGGAACTGAGAATACATGAGTATTTTACATTTTACATACTAGACACGAGTACTTAAACTTTATATATGTGTGGATTATACAATGGCATAAACTTTTCCCTTAGCTTGGTAACGTTTAGTCATTGGTCTTTGAACCGGTGAACGCGAATCTTAGATATGGATTCATAGGGTTTGACATCCCCACTTGGGCTAGTAGCGCTAGCATTTAACGGGTGTTTAATACTTCCTAAACTTACGCACTCGTCAAGTGTACTTTTAGGGGGTGTTATTTACTTTAAGTTAGTTACCAAGTGCCCACGGTTATACATATACTTTTCATACTGTTTTGAAACACTGAAATCTCGTGGCCTACCTTACATTACTGTTATACTTAAACTATAGCTCACCAACCTTTGTGTTGACGTTTTTAAGCATGTTTTTCTCAGGTGCTTAAGGTTTGATTGCTTCCGCTGTAGTTGCCATGCTTTGTAGACTCCCGCTGCGCTTATTAGAGATGTCTTCGCATGAAACGTTTATTTTACATTCAAACTTTATTACTTTTGAACAATGTATTCGTAACTACCATTGGGTTACGTACTATTATTAATTGCTTCTATTCATAGAAGCATACTATCGGTTGTAAAACTTTTAATGTTGGTCAAGACATCACTCCGTTTTATGAATGCAAACTTATTTTAAAACAGCTATAGTGTTTGACCTTGTAATGATCCTATTGTTGATGATCCGTACACGTTAATTTTGTACGGGGCATCACACCATATATCGAAAACATACGCAAGAAATACGTTAGGAATTTTTTTATCAATACTCACTCTTAAAAAAATGTTTCCGCTCATACCCCATAATTTAAAGAAAAAATAAGTTTAAGCCCACTGAAAGAGCTTTCTCTTTAATGAAAATTGCTAAAACGAGACTTTGTAGCAGCATTGTGACGCCTCAAATTTTTCAGGTACATTTTATTTGTCATTTTGTACGTTGTTTTGTACAAAATTATATTGCTTAAAGTTGTAGTCTTATGTAAAGAAGACTATCCTTGCAAAGTTAGGATTTGAGTAAGAGTTAGTTAAAGTGAAGGACCACCTAAACTATAAAATGATGGGGAAGGATCAAAGTTGCCAAATTATCAAACTTAAATTAATAAAAGAGATGAGTGAGAGCTTCTAGCTCATTTTGGAGAAGTGTCAGGAGCATAGCACGATTGGGTGTGATAAACAAAAATGAGGGTTTCAAATACTTGTGATTAAAAGGTCATATAAATCAAGATTGTAAGCAATTAAGAGTGTAAGCATTATAGAGGAAGTAAGATTATCTTCATCTTCATCCTCTTTTGTTCTAGAAATTAAGGTATGGCTATATACCGGAAATTAGTTATTGTTTATGCTTAGATTGTGTTTAGTTCATGATTCTAAGCACATGTTATGTTATGTGTTAATAGAAATCCGGGTTTAAGATTGAATGTCTATATAAAAGTTGATTTTTGAAAGAATTTGATGAGGTTTAAGTTAATGTAAGTGTTTGGTTGATGTATGTATAGAAACGACTTTCTATGATGATAAGGTTCATAAAATGCTTAAAGTTGGAAAAGAACAAGAATGATGAGTGAAAGCTATAGTTTTGAGATGTTTGAGTTAGAATTCACCTTATGCACATAAGGTGTTTGATGATATGGTCAAGAGAAACTTAAAGCATGTATTTGCTAATAAAAATGAACTAGATGAATGAATGTTGTAAGAAAAAAGGGATTGGGTAAGCTTTTGGTATGACAAGTAACCAAGATTGGTTTAATCGAAATTAGAAATGGAATTGTAAGTAAAGCAAATGATTAATAAGGTTAGTGTGATTAATAGGTGCTATCCAAGGAAAGGAAGTTGAAAGCACACGAGACTTATCGCTAGAACAAGGTGAGTGTATCGAGTAAAATGGGCGCGTCAATGTGGTCATGGATGTTCCGGATTGCATCCGTGCAAGAGGCACAGTCATAACCACAAGGAAGTTGTATGAATCATGTTTATTACGATTGTAACAATTTATATGTGCATAGGGTAACTTTGATGATGCAAGTGATGAGGTTCATACCAAATCTTTGCACTTGATGATGCAAGTGGTAAGGCATTAGTCAAACACTTGTACTTGATGATGCAAGTGGTGAGGCATTAGCCAAACCCTTGTACTTGATGATGCAAGTGATGAGGCTTGTGCCAAATCCTTGTAAGATTTATGATGCAAGTGGCAAACTTTGAGTGAGCCATTGTAAGGTTGATGGGTTGGATCCAACAAAGTGAATGAGACCCTATGTGATGTTTTTACATATATATATATATATATATATATATATATATATATATATATATATATATATATATATATATATATATATATATATATATATATATATATGTATGTATATATATATGTATATATATATATTAGCCCATTTTACTTGTTATACACTCATTAAGAAATATGCTTATATATGTGTTGTTGTATGTTTTATAGGTACTCGTAAGTAACGGGAAGGGAAAGCACCGGTTAAATGGTTACAAGTCCCCCATTTAGACTAGCTTATTGATAACCGCTTAAATGACGCCAAGGTTCAAATGTATGTTTGGGAATTTGTCAAATAGTCAAATGTTTACTCATGTAATGGTCGGATTGAAGTTGTCTTTTGTGTAGTAAATTAAAGAAATGATACTTGTGAATCTTGGTATGTAACGAACGATAAATGTTTAAGTTGGAAATGGATTACATGTTAAAAACTGCAGGCCAAAAGTTAAATTTTTGGCAGCACAAGTTTCGTGCTATGTCTTCTTGGGCAGCACGAGTATCGTGCTATGCCTTCTTAGTAGCACAAGTTTTCGTGCTATGCCTTCTTGGGCAGCACAAGTTTTCATGCTATGCCTTCTTAGGTAGCACAAGTTTTTCGTGCTCGGTGTATTTGGTTAGCACGAACCGCAAAAAAAAAAAAAAAAAAAAAAAGATTTTTTGATTCTTTACATTGAACGGGATATTGTAGAAAGAATTTCTACTTATGAGATAATAGACGATTTCGTTTTCAAGAAAATTATACGTGTTTGCCTTCAAATGCCTAAGGTATTTTTTAAAATAATTTACTTGTTTGTGTGTGTTTTATAATTATTTAATTTATGCAATTGTTTTTTAATTAAATTATTAGTATTGATAGATTACTCAATGAGACTATGGGTCGACGTTGCATGAATTAATATATCTTTTTGAAAATTTGTTTTAGAAAAAACATATTAGTGAAGTATTACTATATCTCATATTCTTTTGAAAAGCTTATTAGTGTAAAGGACTAGTGAAGTATTATTATATCTCATAGTTACGATGTATGTATAAAAACTTTATGTTGATATTTAATTTTTGTGAAATGCATCCATTACTCTTGAATCCTAGCTTGTGATGACCCAAAAATTTCCGACCAAATTTAAACTTGATCTTTATATATTTCTGACACGATAAGCAAAGTCTATTAAGTTGAGTCTCAAAAATTTTGAACTGTTATTCAATTGACGTTCGACCGTTCCCGAAGATTCACAAACAATTAAATTGTAAATAGATATATGTGTATATATACACACATGGTAATTGGAATTATAATTTGTAATATTATATGCTGTAATATATATAATTAATAAATATTAAAGATTCAATATATTGGAAAAGAGTAATAAATTGTAATATATTAAATTTAGATACAAGTTTGAATATAATTATCATTACTTTCATTATTATTATTATTATTATTATTATTATTATTATTATTATTATTATTATTATTATTATTATTATTATTATTATTATTATTATTATTATTATTAATGTTAATATTAATATTAATATTTGTATTATATATATATATATATATATATATATATATATATATATATATATATATATATATATATATATATGAAATTGGATACAAGTAACTTGTTATTACTAGAATCATCATCATCATCATCATTATTATTATTATTATTATTATTATTATTATTATTATTATTATTATTATTATTATTATTATTATTATTATTATTATTATTATTATTATTATTACTAACATTAATATTATGATTATTATTATCATTAATATTATTATTATCATATTTATAATTATTATTATTATTATTATTATTATTATTAAAAGTATTATTATTATTAATATCATTATTAGTAAAAGTATTATTATTATAAATATTATAATTATTTTTATTATTACTATTATTATTATCATTCTTATTATTAAAAGTATTAAAATTAATATTTATATTAAAATTATTATTTATAAAAAGATTATCTTTATTATTAAAACTATCATTATTATTAAAATTATTAATATTATTATCATTATTATTATTATTATTAGTATTATCATTATTATTACTTTTATCATTAATAATATTATGTTAGTATTATTGTAATTAATATTTTAACAAACAAATGATATATATATATATATATATATATATATATATATATATATATATATATATATATATATATATTTAATACATATAACATAACAAAATTAATATTTTTAATACATGACACATATAAGTTATTAATATAAAAATGATTTAACTAATAAAATTTATATATATATATATATAAATAAATTTGTTCGATTAAAATTATGTGTGTTAATAGATATATGAATGATATAGGTTCGTGAATCCAAGGCCAACCCTACAATTGTTCAATGTAGTCATATGTATTTTTACTACAAAATACAGTATAGTGAGTTCATTTGATTCATTTTTACTCTTTATACTTTTGGGACTGAGAATACATGCGCTGTTTTTACAACTTTTTTATTAAATGCCTTTGAAATCTATATTTTTGGACTGAGAATACATGAGATGCTTTTATATATGTTTGACGAGATAGACACAAGCAAAACATTCCTCGAATGAATTATTATACAGACAGAAGTTCTGTTGATTATTATTAAATTAGTTGGACGTTATAATTGCCACTAATTGATGTGAATATTTTCCCCTGATTATTATAGCTTGGTAACCTAAGAATTAGTTGGACGTTATAATTGCCACTAATTGACGCGAATCTTAAAGGTAGCTACCGGGTTTAACACCCCCACCCAGAATGTTCACTAGACAGTAGAGCTAGTGGGCGTGGTGTTTAGTTCTTCGAGGTATATATATTTATACAGACGAGAGGTTCTGTTTTGGGGATATTATTTATGCGCATTAAATGTTAAGGTCGGTTACCAAGCAAAAGTTATATATAGAGAGAATGATTTTTATACATAGGTTATGTGTATGTTATTTTGTACACGAGATATGTGTATGGTTATTAAGACTTATGAAAAATGATTTCGTACATGAGATATGTGTACTGTATTTAAAATAAATCGCATGGACATTACAGGTGGGTATAGGATACAGACCCGTTTGTGCCAAGCATATTTAAATCTTGTGGTCTATCAAAATTATCAAAATCACTGAATTTTATTGTTTACGATAAACCTATGAACTTACCAACCTTTTGGTTGACACTTTTAAAACATGTTTATTCTCAGGTCTGAAAGAAATCTTCCGCTGTGCATTTACTCATTTTAAAGATATTACTTGGAGTCGTTCATGGTATATTTAGGTCAGAACCTCGCAATGGGACCAGCTGTTAAAGACTTCATCCAGATGGATTAGGACGGGTCGCTTCATAGCTTTCCCTATAGCCACATCGATTCTCAAGGTGTATTATCGTGATTTTATGATGTACTGTATTGGGCTTCATGTACTTAAGGATCTTTGTGTATGTTTTCTTGTTTTGTTTTGTCTGTTAGGCTTGGGGTTTCAGCAGGGCCGGTCCTGGCATTTTTAGGGCCCTGAGAAAGTTGAAAAAAAAGGCTCTTAGTAGGCCGTTTCGGGACTCTTAAGAGCAATAGGTTAATAAACCCATTCCGTGAATTCAGAGTAAAATTTAACGATAATTGTTATAGCTCAAGGTACTTGTGCTCGTGACCATACATTTTCATAAACGATTGCATCTCATTATATATTCTACAATCACAATTTTAGCATAAAATGAAATTACATGCCAATCAAACAATCCTATATATATATATATATATATATATATATATATATATATATATATATATATATATATATATATATATATATATATATATATATATATATATATATATATATATATATATATATATATATATATATATATATATAACTGCTCTAGTTATTGAGTCGACAGCAAGTGTCGATTTATTGGCGACTTGACTGACTGTTAGAGCTTAAAGTAATATTAAGGTAGGATTTAAAACCCATGGAAATTTGATTTTACCATTTTCATGGCGTCTCAATTTTATTTTATTTTTTAATTTTTTTTCTTACTTATTGGCCGGAGGTCCACTCGAAAACAATTTCTCTATCCGTCGAATAGAGAGAGATGTGAGTTTCTCTACTTTTGAGAGTGTTTTTCACTCAGGGTGGAGAAATGACTTGTCTTTATTCTCCGACATGGGAAGGATTGTCTACATCTCACTTCCCTTATACACCACCTATGTGGTATTGGGTTTTGTTTGTTTGTTTTGTTTTTATATATAATGGTGATTAATTACGCCTAATGACATCTTAATGACAAATTAACCAAGATTAGGCATAACAAATAAGTGTTAATCAACAACTTGTGATCATAATTCTTATCTATATATCCTTAGTATGATCATCAAGTACCAACACACTTAAGCCAACATCACTAGAACAATAATTGCTATTAGAAATGACTTAGTGATTAATTAAGGCTAAATGAAGAACAATTGTGACGACCGCTCCAAATCTATATGGAAGAACACGTCATTCATTGCTTTCATTGCGAGGTATTTGACCTCTATATGATACATTTTGTAAACATTGCATTCTTTTGAAAAAGCACACCATAAATGAATATTTAAATCAATGGTTTTCCATATCTGATGATTTCTACATATAGACAATCACCGTATATAATAGTTTACAATAGTACTTCCGTTGACAATGCGGTCAAAATAAGGTACATGATGATGAATTGGTGAATGCAACGTTTTCTTGAAAAATATGCCATATAAGACTCCATGCACATAGCTTGTCTATCATATAAGCAAACAGCGGAAGACTTCTAGGGAACCTGAGAATAAACATGATAACAAGTATCAACACAAAGGTTGGTGAGTTCATAGTTTGTATGTTTCGCATAATCTGTATATAAAGATGGATCACAAGATTTCAGTTGTTTCATCCAGAAACGTTTATCAAAATATTCTACGAAATTGAGCACCCTGGTAACTAAACTTAACGTATATATAATTTGTACCCTTTGTATAATCATCTTAATAAAACACGCAAACCAACGTGTACGCTTCTCAAATAGCATACGTCCGTTAAAAGGCTAGTGCACTAGCTCGGACGGGGATATCAAGCCCTATGGATCCATATACTACTACTCGCGCCCACCAGTTCTTATAACCGGCAGTTACTAGTTACCAAAGCTAAGGGATTTTCGGTTCAAACTCAGTGTAGAATTTAGTATGTACTTGTATCCATTGTGTTTAAAATAAATTGCATGTATTCTCAGTCCAAAAATATATATTGCAAAAGCAATTAAAAAGGGATCAATGAAACTCACCTTAGCAGCACATAAATTGTATGTATACACTATTAATTTATAAAATATAAAATATAAATGCTTACGTATTAATATTGAGATTCAATATTGTAGAAAAGTACGTAGACGTAACGGAGATGATAAACACTAAGTTTGATTCACAATTATACCCCCGAACATTGCCCATAACCTCCTTGGCAATAACCCATAATTTCCTTAGCTTTAATTCACTCGAAAATCATTTTTGAAATCGTTTGAACATGACCTCGTCGTAGTATTTTATGTATAATACTAATAAAAATAAAATTAATACTACTGATAATAATAAGATTAATATTAATATTAATATTTAATAATAATAATTATAATAATTATAATAATAATATTAATAATAATAATAATAATAATAATAAAATAAATAATATAAACATTACGGAGTATATATCTATATCTATGTAAGTGTGTGTGATGTTCGAGCAAAACAATTGAATTTATAGTACCTTTTCTGAAAAAGCACCCTATGCGATCGCATGGAATTTGTGCTTCATGGCCATGCGATCGCATGGCCCTCTGATCCAGCTCACAAACTTTTAACTTTTTGTTTGTCGACATAATTTTATATAATATATATAATATATTTAATTTATATAATTAATTATATATTATATTAAATTCACATGCATAGTTGACTTGTAATTTTTGTTCCGATAAGTCGTACGTCATCACTCGACTTATGTCCCAGTTCTGGTTTTTCAAATGTCCTTTCGTACGCTGAGAAAATTTGTATTTTACATTTCGTGTCACGTACCTTTGTCAAAATATAGCCTTAAATTATCCCTAAACTATACCACTCAAAGTATATCTTAAACTTTTGAGTATTTTGATCATTTACTTCTATAAATCATCATCTCACTATTTGTTAATATATATATAATAACAATTCGTTTTTATGACCAAGTTAATATTATATTTTATCGTATTGTTAAATATATATTTTCGATATTAATAAACACGTTTTAAAATACATATCGTAAGTTATTCATATATCTAATTCCAACAGTTGATATTTCTTATTATTGTATGTGTCCAAATTACGTTATTTAAACAAACACTTTACCATTTATTCCGAATACCGTTAAGAATGAATGATTTCCCAAATCAACGTGGACCTTACAACAGAGACCCGTAATAATATCATAATTCTTAAGGGACTCAATAATTATCTTTTAATTCAATTGTTTGGCATAATCTTTTAACTCTGTATCTAAATATATCAATCAGATAATCAAACCAATAAGTTTAATGCACAGTATCATATACTCAACACTTTGTTACGTTTTCAAGTTATGGTATATATATGTATCTATTTACCTATAATTGTTCGCGAATCGTTGAGAACAATCGAAAGGTAATTGAATAGTTCAAAAATTTTGAGATTCAACTTTACAGACTTTGCTTATCGTGTCGGAAACGTTAAATATTAAGTTTAAATTTGGTCAAAAATTTTCTGGTCATCACAGTACCTACCCGTTAAAGAAATTTCATCCCGAAATTTGAGTGAGGTCGTCATGGCTGACAATAAAAATGTTTTCATGACGAATATGAGTTGGTAAATAGAATTTTATCACCATTGAATAATACGGATAAAACAATCCGATTACTCGAAGCGTATGAGAGAAGTTATCGTAATAGAGTGAAATGGAGAATAGAGATTCATCTTATCTCTTGATGTAGTAAGGATTGATTTCCGGAATTTAAGGAATAGAAAATCTTCATAATTTAAATAAGATTTGATTCTTCGGAATTTAAGGAAATTAGGATTTTCTTTGATTAAATGCGTAATCTGCCTCGATTGCTATGTCTGATATTTTGCTATAAATTAACCTCTTTCGTTTCATTTATTTTTACCACTCCTATAATCTTCTTTCTTATTTATACTTACAAAAGATTTGTGAAAATGCTTCATCCAGTTCTGATTCTTGATATTTTCTTGGCTATCATATAATTCATTCTTCTTTTTCATCTGCCACCAGAGGAGGTTATTTTCTTCTACTATTACCTTGGGATTATATTGTTTTTCATTCTCCCGTGTCTTTATATTGCTATACGCATTGATATACACGGTTTGTAATTTCGGGGTTGTTTTCGGGCTTTATATTTTTCATTATATTTCGGAGCTTCATGCATTCGTTTTCTCTTCCCGACTTTAAGTCAAGCGAATAATGGTCCAAAATTCGTAGGTATGGATTTTGAAATGAACATAATTAATGTTCTAAGAAAGAAACGGTAATGGCACAATCTGACTTGTCAAATTACCAGAATACCTCGAAAAAGACCGAATCATCAAGAAAAATATTTTCTTGATATGTTTAGAGGTTTTATAGAATGAAAGAGTTATATAACATGGTTCATGATGAGGGTATGATCTGTGAACCTTTATCACGTTCCATTAGAAACTCAGCATGACTTACTGTAATATAATCACGTTGATCAAGTGTTATTATATTATACTAACTCATGCTTCAATTCCCAAAACTACTTCAAAAACATCCATTTTTCGAAATTTTCAGAAATTAGAAACTAAAATAGTTTCTTTTATGATGTAACACAGATAGCGTGAAGAGATAAATGATTTCAGATAAGAATAGTTATGAAAATATCTTCAGATTTATAGAGGATATTTATAATGGAAGATACGATGATATCTTAGAATTTCTAATATCAGAGGATGATGCGGAAAATCTGTCTGTGAAGGTTTAGAATAAGAAGTAAGATTCTTACTAATGGTTTCAGCAGACACTGAATCATTTGGATTCTTTGAAAGTAGATTTCGTCCTTGTGATTTGTCTACAGCTTCCTTCATACTTTGCTCAACCCGTTTTCCAGTTTCAAACCTTCTCTTTTTCTGTTCTTTTCTAACACACTACTCTTTATCATCAAACTTTCGACTGTTAAAGTCGTTTATAGTTTTTGCTGCTTCATCAGCATTTTTCCAAAATTCGTAGAACTAGTTTCGTAGTTTGGGGTGTTTTTCAGAAACTTCACATTCGAAGTATGTAAGTCTAGAAGATAGATGTTATATATATAACTGTTGTCGTAGAAAATGCTGCGAGATTCAAAATACTGATTGCTAATTCCCGGTGGTTGGTATAGAAATTATTGTTACAAGATGTGGATGAGTACATGATAGGGTTTTAATGAGTATAAGAATTTTTCGAAAGGTCAAGGATTAATAAAGTTGTTTGGTAAATTTACTGCTAATGTGGCGGAACATGAAAGGTTCCCCAGTAACAAAACGTATATATCAAGGTTACAATAAGGCTTAATCTGAAAAGTTGAAGTTGACTGGTTGGAAGTGTGATAAAACTGGATACTTTGAAAAGAAATTGCAAGATTATTTTCGGTAATAACAATGCTAAAGGATCTTTCACCGTTTTGAAGTCAAAGTATAGCTTTGAAAGATGTAGAGATCTAAGAATGATGTCACTTGTTAAATCTTGACTTGGATTCTGCTCTGTCAATATCAGAATATGTAATTGAATTTGTATGGAAATGATTGTATATCGCTGTGAGCATAGTTAATAATTCTTGAATTAAAATTAAAGAATGTACAGTGTAACATATTAATTGCGAACTTATATATTTCCCGGGTATTACCTACCTGTTAAAGATTTCACAATTAATACTTTGTACAAAAGAATTTTTATTATCGTCTTTATGAAAATATATGTATGTATATTTTCTTCAGATGTAACACAGATTTAATGAGTTAATATCATATTAAGCTCATTTAATTTTCGGCTTGACTTAGAAATGATTAATCTCTAAAACATTAAAGATTACATAATCTTTGTGGAGTATTTCACTAATGTAATCGATACTTCATTATTTATTCTTATTGATATTCCTCGGTGAAGGATGTTGGTGCTCGTGGAATTTTTGTGAAGCTTACAAGGCAGAGATGATGTTTTCTGAAAAGTTTCGAGTATATTGAAATTGAAAATGTAAATTTCAATTATGTAATTGATTAATACACTTGGTTTATTATGAAATGGAATTCATGGAGTTGAAACGGAGATTGGAGTTAACAATGGTTAAGTTGTTAAGGAAGGATGTACATCATTGCATATTAGTAATATGAACTAACCGAGTAGTACCTACTAGTTAAGATTCACACGTAATAGCTTAGTACGAAAATATTTATTTTGATTTCAAAATTCATATATATTAAATATACATAACATTTCTTCAGGGAAAATGAGTTAATACTTCATCGGTTATTGATGTGCGTAGAGGTGTATATGAAATAGCTTATATTTTACTAGGAAAAACTATTAAATACGATACAATTTTACACAAGATATTTATTTATTTATAGAATGGATATACCTAAACCTTGCTAAAACACTTATAGGCAGTGTACCTAATCGTACAATAGTGTAGTTTTTAGTAAGTCCGGTTCGTTCCACAGGGAAATCTTTTAAACAAAGCTTAACGCTATATTAGTTTTAATTTATAAAAAATACAAATATATATATATATAAGTAATATTATTATTATAAAGAGGGGTTTTTACCGATTAATGACCGGTTTGTCAATTTTTAAAACTTTAGTCGAAGTTAAAACCTAATGTAAAATATTAAATAAATAAAAGACTTAATTTAAAGTGTAAAGTAAATAACGATAATGAAATTGCGATAAATAAAAGTGCGATGAAATACAATAATAATAAATAAAAATGCGATGATTAGAAGTGCAATTAAATATAAAATAATGGAAATTAAATATGAAATAAAGGAATTATACTTATTTAAAATTCCGTAATCATGATGTTTGACGTGTTGATTTTAGTTTTATGCCCATGGGTTAATTGTCCTTTGTCCTGGATTATTTAATATGTCCGTCTGGTTTTTGTCCATAACAGTCCATCAGTCATAAATATAAAGTGCGACTATCCTCGTCAAATTATCCTTATATCCGAAGTTAAATATTCCAACTAATTGGGGACTTAAACTGTAACAAGATCTTAATACTTTGTTTAATAATTACACCAGGATATCGACTGCGTGTAACCCAAGGTTTTAATACTTTGTTAACAATTACGCCAAGTGTCCTTGTACATAATTTCACCCCTGTTTTAATAATTCCATAGACTATTAATCCATTCCCGTGTCCAGTTAAATGAACGATTATTCGTACATATAAATATCCCGCCCATCGTGTCTGATCGACTGTATATGGTTATTTATAGGGACGTCCAATTGTAAATTTTTATATTAAAATTAACAAACTATCATTTAGTTAAACAAATATAAAGCCCATTAATAGCCCATAGTCTAATTTCCACAAGTGTCGTTCTTTTGTCCAAACCCCAATTATGGTACAAAGCCCAATTACACAATTTTAGTAATTAGCCCAACATCATGATTACTTCGTTTTAAATAAGCATAATAATAACTTAGCTACGAGACATTAATGTAAAAAGGTTGAACATAACTTACAATGATTAAAAATAGTGTAGCGTTACACGGACAGAATTTCGACTTACACCCTTACAACATTCGCTAACATACCCTTATTATTAGAAATTAAAATTAAAATTATAATATAAATATATATATATCGTATGTGAGATAGAGAGATGGATTGATATATATGATGCACCAAACTGCGACTTTTATAGGCATGTGGGCTGGAAAAGGGCCTCATGCGATCGCATGGGCTTTGCCCTTCAAGGCCATGCGATCGCATGGCCAGCTGGGGAGGCTCAAAAGTCTTTAAAAACGTGGGCTGCTTATTTATTTATTATATAATATAATATATATAATTAAATTTAATTATATATATATTATATTATATTCTTGTACTCCGTTGACTTGTAATTTTTAATCTGTTGTATTGAGCGTTGAGAGTTGACTCTAGTCCCGGTTCCGTATTTTCGAACGTCCTTGCGTACAATTTAATATCTTGTACTTTGCGTTTTGAATCTTGTACTCTTGTAATTCTGAGACGTTTCTTATCAATAATTGGAACCTCTTTGATTGTACTTTGTACTTTTGAGCTTTTTAGTCGTTTGCGTCTTCAATTCGTCGAATCTGTCTTTTGTCTTCACCTTTTATTATTTAAACGAATATCACTTTTAAATAGAACAATTGCAACTAAAAGTTTGTCTTTCTTGAGGGATAATGCTATGAAATATATGTTCGTTTTTAGCATTATCAAATATTCCCACACTTGAGTGTTGCTTGTCCTCAAGTAATATAGTCTTGAAATACTAGAATCACCTCTTTATTCTTCACACTTTGTACATCAGTGATTTCTATACGGCAGTATAAACAATGGTAGTAACGATGTGGTTTACAGTCCCACATGACTATGAAAATTTAGATCCTTTAAGGAAATTGGATCTTTATGAAAACATTTGATCTTTTGAAAATTTCATTCTAGCTTTTACCCTAGATAAGTTTTCCGGAATAACACTTCACCGGTGTTTACAAAATATTTTTGTGAGTTTGGTGGGTTGATGATTTCTAAAATTTTAGCTTAAAACTTGTGGTTTTGTGTCACCCACTTGCTAACCTTGTATTGGGAAAGCAACACGTCCAGTATACTTGTTCCGTATATTACCTTTCGGTAAACTACCGTCCAGTTGTAAAGGAAAGCGTTGAACAAGCAACTGTTAAGGCAATGTCCCCTGACATGCTTTTAATTATGGTCTATAACGTGTCGGATGCAATTACTATCCTTTGTAGGAGCAATAGTAAAGCTCACCCTTATAATATTCCGGTCTGGCACAAGGTCCTGTCTTTGACCATGCTATGCAACCACCGTTCTTACGGTTGACACCCGATTTGGTTCAGGTGACCTAATGAATTCCAGGTGAATTCCTAGGATTTTACGTTCAATGGTAATGAACGCATTGAAAATGGGTTTTCAGAAAACAAATCGGTTTGTAATTTTGATCAAAATATTTTCTCGTTCAAGCTCGAGTTTAGATATCATCGAATTCTATGAGTTTGTAATTCTCAATCTTTAAGGTCAATCTCTAGGATTGAGTAATATCAGTCTTAAAAGCTGATTTTTGATCTTTTAAGGAGATTATCCTTTCTAGGGATCTGATTCATTAGTCTTATCCAGCTAATTTGCACGGCGTCCTCTCTCTATTTTACAAGACAGGTCCTCTCATGGTTAGGATAAGTCTGACCACTTGGCGACCCTGTTTGATGCTGAGGTCCGTGGATTTCCTGCTGATTTTAGAGATGACTTTTCTAGATTTTTCGTCAACCTACAGGTGGTCTGGACGAAAACTTCTTGACCTAAATCAAGAAGCGCGTGTCTTTTTCGGAAGACTTTACTTCCTTGTAATGATGGAATTGATTCATCGTGTAGATCCATCTATTCTTTCAAAAGTATTACAATAAATCGGGTAAAACTGTTTAGTTTAGTCCAAGGCAAAAGTATCTTCAGTTATTTGTTACAGAAATATGTGACATATGTTTTAAAATAACTTGGTAAATTTTCCCACACTTGGCTTTTATTTTCTTTTGTTTGCCTTTTTATTGTCCTCTATTCCATTTTAAATGAATTCTAACATTTTGGTTTGTTTCTCAATTTATGTCCTTTCCAAGGTAACAATAATTTCGGTGTTAACACCTAGTTTTATCGTTCATAAATATGTATAAACATGATTTTGAGTTCATTTAATTGAAAATTTTGAAATTTTTTACTAGAATTGGGTAGTCAGTATATAAGACTAGGGCTGTTCTTTATTATCAGAGAGCACTAGATTCTAATACAACTACTGCTTTACTAGTATTTTTAATAGTAACCAAGTGTTTAAATTTTTTTTTTTTTAAAATCTGAAAGAATTTAACCCCTTCCCACACTTAAGATCTTGCAATGCCCTAATTTACAAGAAATCAGTAACAATTTAAATTATTGAGGGAGATTAGCGTAGAAAGATGATTAAATTTTATCAAAGTTTCCAAACATATTGGCGTTTGTTTGCTGAATGATAAATAGTGCACATCATTTGTTCATTCCGTCTTGTTGTTACATCACATTTATTTTTCATCTTGTCGTCAAAATTAGTAGCTTTTGTTGAACTTAATGCCAGTCTTTGAAAATGCGCTGTTTTACCCTGTTTTGTACAATCGACAATATACATACATACAAATATAAACATGCATGGCAATTTGAAATGGGACTTAATATCCCACTTTCAAATCCTAAATGTGAAATATTAGTACACAATAATAATAAAAATGATAAAAATTACATAAATATATCCAATAAAATAAGTTTAAACATGAATAATTAAAAAGATAAAAACATAAAAATAACCAATGGAACTAAATCAGTCTGGATAAGGGTTCCAGTTCATCTCGTCAGGTGGGTTCCATTGTTGGTTATAGGTGTTCTGATAGGCTTGGTTATAGTCATACCGGTTAAAGGGTGGTCGAATATCGGGGTTGTGTAGCGGAAAATGAGCAGGTCGAGTAGGCGCGTAATTATTTGGTACCTGATATGATAGCTGGCTCATGATTTGGTGCTGATAAACTAACCAGCTATCGTGTTGGCGTCGCCTATAATCCTCGTATACTCGCTCGGAGTTCCACTGCTCATACATACTATGTCTGGCCGCGCTCGTCATTGCTTCCTTATCTATACGAACGTGGACGTCAAGAATAGCATCTCGAAAGACATCCCTAATGTCTTCCACTTCCTCCATTTCCTCGTCTGAGCCTCTCTCTACCTGAGGATGAGGGCCCTCATAGGGTACTACCTGGTTGCGTCTACTTTTCAATACCTTAGCACCCACATAAACTTTCAATCCTAAAGGCTCAACCTGTTCTCTACAAAGCTGTAATGGACCCCCTTGGTTCCTATCAACACCTAAATACTCTCCAATGAGAGTAACAAAAATACCTCCTCCTATTATACTCCCGTCCTGCATTCCTTCTACCATTTTAGATAAATAAAAACCAACACAGTAAGGGATATTGACAAAGCTTCTAGGATCCCGAATACACTTTAGGTAGAATAAATCATGTAAGGTTATTTTTTCTTTATTGTTACCTCTTTGTGTAATCGAGTTAGCAAAAAATCTATGAATGATACGAAGCTCGGCTCTGTCAATATGTGTATAGGAGTGTCCTCCCGCTCGTGTAAAAACATCAAAATGTGACATACGCCTCCAAATGGCGTCAGCGTCAAAGTTGCTATCTACCCTTTCACCATAATGAATCAAATTTGTACAATCGGGTAGTAGCAACTCACCAGGAGTATATATCTGTAAAGCCCTGGCCATGTCCAGCATGGACATTCTGTACATCCTACCGCCAAGGATAAACCTAAGAAATCTTCTATCATCTATTCTAACTATATTTGTATTAAGTGATACAGTACTCATGAGCTCAACACACCATTCCTTATATACAGGTCTACGAATGGTGAAAAGACGTTCCCAATCTATAAAAGAAGAGTTCCCGTACCTCTGAATCAGTAGCAGTCTGACTCTATTAGCTAGCTGAACTCTTTCCAAAGGATCCCAATCGATTACCCTTGGCACCTCTACATTTTAGTTACCAATCTGAATTTGTTCCTTTGATATGTCTCGTAATCTCTCCATCTTCTATCAAATCTCAGATTAGGATGCAAAGTGTGCTCAGGAATCGTTGGGTATTCTACTGGCGGCCTCATCGGGAATACTATGAATTCATTAACAAACTGTACCGGATCATAATAAGGTACGTGTTGATCAGGCTGTTGTTGTGGTTCCTGTTGTGGTTCTTGTTCGGGTTCTGGCTCGTGTTGCATTTCTGGTTCTGGTTCTGGTGCTCGAGCAGGTCGTCTAGATGATGATGCTCCTGAACCTCCAGTATCGGCTTTCTGCAAAACACATTAAACACAAAATTTGTGCATCTAAATATGCATTAGTGTTAGCAAAATAACAACTTAAAACAATCACAATAACATGTTAAATCAAAATTAAACTTATACACATTTTCACAATTTTTCACAGTTCTACACTTTTTCAAATAAGCACATATGAAAATGTATACAAAGTTCATAAGTATTTAACTCAAATAACATGTCAAAATAGTCATTACTAATAATTAAACAAGTCTCAATTGGCAATTATATCAAATTAATCAAGTTCATAAATTTTTGCCTAAAAAGTCCACTTTAATCTTTAAAAATCATGTTTATGATCAATGTTTGGATCATTTAACTACCTAAACATGTTACACTACTCAATTTAGCAATAATTCATGAAAAAAATCGGCCATAACCTGTTTATATCAAAAAGCCCCAAATTGCTCAAGAACACAAACCCTAGATTTCTAAAATTTTTGAAGTTTTTGGCTTCAAATCATGTTAAATAGCATCAATCTAGGTTATACATGCATAAAATACTAACAATTTAACACTAATTACACTAGAAATTAATAAAATTGCATTAGGTAAAATATTGGTAATTATCACAAAAACTAGGAATTTATAGAGTTTAGGGGTGTAATTTTTACCTTTTTGCTGAAGAATGAGAATCTAGGCATGATTAGAGCAAAAAATTTGACGAATTACGGTGGAAAAATGATGAAATTTGGTGAGATTTTGTGAGAGTTTCGTGTATGTGTGTGTTGTGTGGTGAGGAAGACAGACTCGCTGAGGTTTTCTATCTGGCCAGTTTTCCAGCCTCATGCGATCGCATGAGGTTGGTGTGTAAACCCCATGCGATCGCATGGGGTGCCGGCTACAGTGTTTTCAGGGTTTTTTTTTTTTTTTTTTTTTTTAACCTTACACTTTATAAAACATAAAATTAATAAAATTTTAAATTTTTTTTTCTTTTTAGGATGAGGGCGTTTCGGATCGTTGTCCTACTCTGTCCCTCGACAAAATTTTAACATTTGTCACTTTTTAAACGCGGTTTTTAAAAGTAAAGATTTTTTGGTTTTTTAAATGTTTTTGGCATACTTTAATTCAATAAGATTAAAAATAATGATAACAAAAGTTCTCGTCCCTCCCTCGGGTAAAGCAATTTCGGTTCAAAGACCTAGTCTTCAACTCACGACGAATTTTAAAAATCATATTTTTGACTTATCGAAATAAAGTAAATTTTTGTTTTGAAATTCACACCAAACTTAAATTAAAAATGCATAAAATTAAAAATTCATATTATAAATTCACACCAAACTTAAATTTAATTTTGTTTTTATACATACAAACTTATATTAAAAATATTAATTTTTTAAATATTTACAATTTTAAATATATATATTAATTTAAAAAGTTTACAATATTATTTTAATATTAATTTTAAAAACAAAGTAAAAATAAAATTAAAAATCTTTTTGGCTTTTATCCCACTTTAATCAATCAAATATTATCAAAAACATACGCCCTTATTTTCGGTAAAGTAATTTCGGTTTCATGACCTAATTTAACTCATGACGAATTTTTGAAATATTTTTGGTTGATTGATTAAAGATATTTATACCTTAAGAATAAATGTTAAATTTCGCAGTGATGTAATAAATTTTTGTATGATATCAATAATTTCGGTCGCAAGAACTAATTTCATCGAATACCAATTTAATACTTTATAGCGAACAAATTAGTGTTTATTATCAAAAGGTTAAAAATAAAAATAAAAATAAAAATGAAAACTGTACAAACTTACCTGTGAAATAAATTTCTTAGTGATATGCTCTAGCCCACTCATAAGATAGTCGGACTAATTGGTTTTCCATGGCTACATAGGCGTAACCTCGAGCATTTAACGTTTTTTCTTCTAAACATATGAACGGTCCGTCTCTGCATAAAGTAACAAATTCGGTGTTTGAATAGGTTTGATTATTTGAACATTTACCTACGTGTGACCATTTTCCGCATTTGTGACATTTTTCAAGGTGTCGTGCTCTTCTTTTCGCTGCGGATTTTGATTTTCCTTTACCAAATTGTAACTTATTATTTTCGCATCTGGATTCTTTTCTTACTCCGTCCAATTTTTCTCTGAAAACTGATACCAGTTCACTCGGAAGTGTGTCATTATTACGTTTAGTAATCAAAGCGTGTAGCATTAGACCATAGTTTAATTCACAGGAAGTCTTCATTTCAAAAAACCTAAAAAAAATAAAAATTCAGAATGGGGGGAGAAGACTAGTTCTTTAGGGTCTGCTAGGGAAAGACCATTCGGGTTCCATTTTCGAGAACTACACGAAAACATAAAATCTAACTCTAACAGAAATACATATTAACCTTTAAAAGACTTGATTCTCCCCACACTTAGTTAGCTGTGGTGTCGAAATTGCGATTAACTTCGTTGTCAACTTCCATTGGACTATCTATGTAATGTTTAACTCTGTGACCATTAACCTTAAATTCAATCCCATTTGAATTTATCAATTCTACTGTTCCGTATGGGAAAACTCTTTTGACTATGAATGGTCCAGACCATCTTGATTTCAATTTTCCAGGAAATAGCTTGAATCGTGAATTGAAAAGAAGAACTCTGTCGCCTTCTTTAAATTCTTTTGAACTTCTGATTCTTTTATCATGCCATTTCTTCATTTTTCCTTATAGATCAACGAATTTTTGTACGCTTCATGTCTTAATTCTTCTAATTCGTTTAGTTGACTTAACCGTAGACGTCCAGCTTCATGTAAATCAAGATTACATGTCTTCAAAGCCCAAAATGCTTTGTGTTCAATTTCTACTGGAAGATGACATGCTTTTCCGTAAACTAGTTTAAAAGGTGTGGTTTCAATTGGAGTTTTGTAGGCTGTTCTAAAAGCCCAGAGTGCATCCTCCAATTTAATGGACCATTCCTTCAGATTTGATCCTACGGTTTTCTCTAGAATACGTTTTAATGCTCGGTTGGTATTTTCAACTTGTCCACTTGTTTGTGGATGATAAGCGGTGGAGATTTTATGAGTTACTCCATATCTTTTAAGAACTTTCTCAAGTTGATTATTACAGAAATGAGTACCCCGATCACTTATTAAAGCTTTCGGTGTTCCAAACCTTGCAAAAAGTCATTTTAAAAAGTTGACTACAACTCGTGCATCGTTAGTTGGGAGAGCTTGTGCTTCCGCCCATTTAGATACATAATCAATGGCTACGAGAATATAGAGATTATTATGAGATTTTGGAAATGGACCCATAAAGTCAATACCCCAAATGTCAAATACTTCACATACTTGAATGACATTTTGTGGCATTTCATCATATTGACTTATTTTTCCGGCCCTTTGACAAGCATCACAGGATTTGCAAAGAAGGTGTGCGTCTTTGTAAATTGTAGGCCAATAGAATCCAGCAAAGTAAACTTTTCTTGCTGTTAGTTGAGGCCCATAATGCCCTCCTGTTGGTCGTGTGTGACAGTGGTTTAAAATTTTACTAGCTTCATTTCCGAATACACATCGGCGTATTATTCCATCGGGACAACTCTTAAACAAATGTGGATCTTCCCAGAAATAGTGTTTTATATCACTAAAGAATTTCTTTCGTTTTTGGTACGATAATCCTTTTTCAAGGAATCCACATACTAAATAGTTTGCATAGTCTGCAAACCATGGAATTTCATTATAATCTATCTTCAATAGATATTCATCAGGAAAGTTGTCTTGTATGGCCGATTCATTTAGAACTTCTAATTCGGGATTTTCAAGACGAGAAAGATGATCAGCTGCGAGATTTTCTGCTCCCTTTTTGTCTCGGATTTCAATATCGAACTCTTGTAAGAGTAAGATCCAACGAATTAATCTTGGTTTAGCATCTTGTTTCGAAAATAGGTATCTAAGAGCAGAATGGTCGGTATAGACCACCGTTTTTGCTAGAACGAGATATGATCGAAATTTGTCAAAAGCAAAGACAATAGCAAGGAGTTCTTTTTCAGTAGTTGTGTAATTTGTTTGTGCTCCTTGTAACGTCTTACTAGCATAATAAATAGGTTGAAATCGTTTTTCAATACTTTGTCCTAAAATGGCTCCCATTGCAAAATCACTTGCATCGCACATAAGTTCAAATGGTAGATTCCAATTTGGAGTTATCATAATTGGCGCATTAGTGAGTTTTTCTTTAAGAATATTAAAAGATTTGATACATTCATCTGAAAAGATGAATGGAGCATCCTTTTTTAGGAGTTTATTCATAGGAGTGGCAATTTTAGAAAAATCTTTTATGAAACGTCGGTAAAAACCGGCATGCCCTAGAAAACTCCTAACTCCTCTAACATTGGTGGGATGTGGAAGTTTAGCAATTACATCTACTTTAGCTCTATCCACTTCAATTCCTTCCTTTGAAATTTTATGACCAAGAACGATGCCTTCTTTAACCATGAAATGGCATTTCTCCCAATTAAGAACTAGATTTGATTGTTCACATCTAATAAGCATTCGTTCAAGATTAACTAGACATGATTCAAAAGTATCCCCAAAGACTGAAAAGTCATCCATGAAAACTTCCATGCATTCTTCTATCATGTCGTGAAAAATCGCCATCATGCACCTTTGAAAGGTTGCAGGGGCGTTGTAAAGTCCAAATGGCATGCGTTTGTAAGCAAAAGTACCATAAGGGCACGTGAATGTGGTTTTCTCTTGATCCTCGGGTGCTATTGGAATTTGAAAATATCCGGAAAAACCATCAAGGAAACAATAGTAACTATTTCCGGCTAATCTTTTCAACATTTGATCAATGAAAGGTAAGGGAAAGTGATCTTTTCTGGTGGCGTCACTTAATTTTCTATAATCAATACATACACGCCATCCTGTTACAGTCCTAGTAGGAATAAGCTCATTTTTCTCATTTGTAATGACAGTCATGCCACCCTTCTTAGGCACGCATTGAACTGGGCTTACCCATGGACTATCAGAAATTTGATAAATTAAACCTGCATCTAGCAGTTTAATAATTTCTTTCTTCACAACATCTTGCATATTAGGATTTAGTCTTCGTTGGCGTTGCACATATGTTTTATGACCTTCTTTCATAAGGATTTTATGTGTGCAATGCGAAGGACTTATTCCTTTAATATCATGAATCTTCCATGCAATAGCTGGTTTATGAGCTTTTAACACAGAAATGAGTTGAGATTTTTCATTTTTAGTAAGAGAATACGATATTATTACAGGTAATTCAGATTCACCATGTAAATAAGCGTATTTCAAATGGTTTGGAAGTGGCTTTAACTCTAATGTCGGTGGTTCTTCTATCGATGATTTATATCGATATCTGTCTTCTTCTTTTAGCATTTGAATTTCTTATGTTGTTGGTTCATATCCATTAGCCATTAGTGTAGCTAACATTTCAGTTTCATCAATTGGTTCAGTTCCTTCTCCTAAAGAACATTCTCCTGTTCCTTGTAATTCTGGAAATTCTTTTAACAATTCTGCATGTGATTCTATAGTTTGAATATAATAACATGTATCATCTGCAGATTGCGGTTGTTGCATTGCTCTATCAACTGAAAAGGTAACACTCTCTTCCTCTATACTTAGGGTCAATTTCTTACCGAACACGTCTATCATTGCTTTAGCCGTGTTTAAGAATGGTCTTCCTAATATGAGAGGAACTTGAGAATCTTCTTCCATGTCCAGAACAACAAAATCTACTGGAAATACTAAATTACCAACTTTAACTAGCATGTTCTCCATTATCCCTCTAGGATATTTTACTGATCTATCGCCTAGTTGTATGCTTATTCTTGTTGGTTTCAATTCTCCAAGGTCTAGTTTAGCGTATAGTGAATACGGCATTAAATTTATACTAGCACCTAAGTCTGCCAATGCTTCTATTGAACTAAGACTACCCAGAAAACATGGAATTGTGAAACTTCCTGGATCAGATAGTTTTTCTGGTATCTTATTCAACAGCACTGCAGAACAATTAGCATTCATAGTAACAGCCAAGAGTTCTTCCATTTTATTTCTATTCATGATCAGATCTTTTAGAAATTTAGCATATCTAGCCATTCCTGAAATTACATCAATGAAAGGAAGATTTACATTTACCTGTTTAAACATATCCAAGAATTTGGATTGCTCAGCTTCAAGTCTCTCTTTTTTCATTTTACTCGGGTAAGGAAGTGGTGGTTGGTATGGTTTAACATAAGGTTTAGCTTTAACTGTGTTATCTTCATTAACCTTTTCAACTACCGGTTCTTTTTCCTTATCTTGTTCAGAATGTGGTTCTTGTGGAGTAGGAATAGCTTCATCAGAAATTACAGGTATTTCAGGTGGTTTAAGTGTAATACCACTTCTTGTGGTAATGGCTTTAGCTGTTTCATTCCGGGGGTTAGCATTTGTATCACTAGGTAGACTTCCCGGTTTTCTTTCACCTATTAACCTTGCTAGGTTGCTCACTTCTTGTTCCAGATTTTGAATAGAAGCTTGTTGATTTTTAAATGCTTGAGCATTTTGTTCATTGGTTTGTTTCTGAGATGTGAAAAATTGAGTTTGAGATTCAACTAGCTTCGTCATCATATCTTCTAAATTCGGCTTTTTATCATCGATTTGTGGTGGTTTGTTTTGAAAATTAGGTCTTTGCTGATTGTAAGTATTATTGGATACTTGTTGATTGCTAGGACCTTGTTGGTTGTTGTATGGAACATTTCGATTATAATTCTGGTTTTGATTGTAAATCGGTCTTGGCGGTTAATAATTATTTTGATAATTATTTCCAGGCCTTTGGTTTATGTATGAAACATTCTCTCTTTGTTCCATTGTTAGTTCAACACTGAGACAACCTTTTGTCAAATGTGGTCCTCCACACTGCTCACAACTAATTCGTATTGAGTGGATATCTTTAGTCATATTTTCCATTCGTCTCTCGACAGCATCTATCTTTGCGAAAATGGAATCTAAGTCATGGCTAGAATCGGCTCTAGCTGTTTTAGATGATCTAACGATATCTTTTTCTTGGTGCCACTCATGTGAGTGGGAAGCAGTGTTATCAATAATTTTGTAAGCATCAGTTTCGGTTTTCTTCATAATGGAACCACCAGCTGCTATATCTATGTCTTTCCTTGTAGTGATGTCGCATCCTTGGTAGAATATTTGTACTATTTATGCGGGTGTCTAAACCAAGTTGCGGACATCCTCTTAATAACTTTCCAAATCTTGTCCATGCCTCATATAGAGTTTCATTTGGCTTTTGTGTGAATGTAACAATTTCTCCTTGAAGTCTTACGGCTTTAGATGCCGGAAAGAATTGTTTAAGAAAGTTTTCAACTAAAACATCCCATGTATCAATCGCCCCTTTCAGGTAACGATTCTAACCAATCTTTGGCTTCTCCCTTTAAAGTCCAGGGAAATAACATGAGATATATCTGTTCATCCTCCACTTCTCGGATTTTAAATAGTGTACAGATCCTATTAAAGGTACGAAGATGTTCATTTGGATCTTCCTTCGGCGCACTACTAAATTGGCATTGATTAGTCACCATGTGTAGAATTTGTCCTTTGATTTCATAATCTGGCGCATTAATGTCTGGATGAGTAATTGCGTGACCTTGGCCAGTGCGTTTAGCTCTCATTCGGTCTTCCATACTTAAAGGTTCCAAATTTTCCATGATTGAATTTGTTGAATCTGAATCACTAGAGGATTCTGATTTAATGGTTCGTTCCTTAACAATCTCTGTTTGAATGATTGGTGGTTTCGGAGGAAAAATTAATGGTTCAGGATCTATGAATTGTCCCTGAATATTCTCCGGATTCTCAATTGTGAGGTCGGGTTCAAAAAATGGATTATCGAAAATTTGAATTGGAGTACTTGGTCGACTGGATGACGATTCTAAAGAAAAATCAACGGCGGTAATATTAGCTAAATGTCTTGATCGAGTTACAGGTGGTGAACATACAAAAGGTGGTGAACGTTTTGCTCGGTGCTTTCACTGAATATCCTATTAGTTTTTAAAAAGAAAGAAAAATTATATAAGTTATCCAATTAATAGACTTTTTTGATTTTGCCCACGTTTCGAATAGCCAAAAGATGCAGCAGAGGGGCATGATTCGTTTGGTCTCAATATAATTGAGTACTGTTTGGCTCCAATAACCCGGTCCACGTACAAATCCAACTATTACTACGAACCAGAAAATTTTGATGTCTATCAATTTAACTACTTAAAATAAATTTTCGTAATTTAAAGAAATTTAGAGAAGAAGTAGAAAAATTCTATGTCCTAAAAACTAGAATGGCGAGAAATAAGAAAGAAAAAGAGCGCGTCGGTATTAAAATTGAAGAAATAAGAAAGAAAAAGAGTGACTTATAAAACTTTAAAACACTCGACTAACCCAACCTTATTATTATCACTAACTTAAAATTAAAATTGCAAATTAAGATTACTAATTGGAGTGATAATTGATACATAGGTAAAAGGCGTCGAAAAATAAAAATAAGAAAGTAGCGCGTTGAAACTTAAAAAGGAACTAAAAACTAAGAATTAAAAGTTGTGTCTAAAAATATTAAAGCTTACAAGGAATACTATAACCCAAATGAGAATAACTTAAAAAGGTACTAAAACTTAAAAACAGCGTCGCAAAATTCTAAAGCACCTAAATCTTAGTATAAAGAAAAAGCACTTAAGGGATTTTACGGCAAATCTTAAAAATCTAGAAGTAAAAATAACTATGGCAAAAACTATATCTTAAAACTAAATACGAGCAAAAAATACAAATATTACGCTAAAACGAATAAAAAGGGACAAAATACAAAAATATACTAAAAGTTGTAAAAAGTACAATTTTTATAAAAATATTATTTTTATATTATTTATTTTATAAAACTATTAATTTTAAAACTAATTAAACTAAAATAAAACAAATTAAAAACTAAAATTAATTAATATTAAAAGTATAACCCTAATTAGGGTTAAAATATAATAATAATAAATAATACCCCGTAATTAATGTAGTACGATGTCAACTGGGGCGTGTCAGCAGGGCTCATGCGATCGCATGAGTCCTAAGTTACCCGACCATGCGATCGCATGGGCTAGGGTTTTGGGCCAGTGACTGGGCTGCTACAGTACTGGTCTCGAATTTATTTATATTTTTTTTTCTGTTTTGCTAAAATATATATATATTTAATATATTTATATAAATTAAATAAAACTTATATTTTTACAAACTAAAAATAGAAATAAAGAAACTTTATAAAACTTAAATATTTAACAAACTCTTAAAAATATTTATATATTTTTTTTTCTTTTTATATTTTCGAATATTTAAAACGTATTTTTGCAAAAACGTATTTTTATAAAAGTAAACTAAAAAATTAATAAAAATCTTTTTTTTTATTAGCGTTGCGCTTCTGGCGTTTAAGCAGAAATTGTTCCCCTGCAGCGGCGCCAAAAATACGTGATGTGCGTAGAGGTGTATATGAAATAGCTTATATTTTACTAGGAAAAACTATTAAATACGATACAATTTTACACAAGATATTTATTTATTTATAGAATGGATATACCTAAACCTTGCTACAACACTTATAGGCAGTGTACCTAATCGTACAGTAGTGTAGTTTTTAGTAAGTCCGGTTCGTTCCACAGGGAAATCTTTTAAATAAAGCTTAACGCTATATTAATTTTAATTTATAAAAAATACAAATATATATATATATATATATATATATATATATATATATATATATATATATATATATATATATATATATATAGATATATATATATAAGTACTATTATTATTATAAAAGGGGTTTTTACCGTTTAATGACCGGTTTGTCAATTTTTAAAACTTTAGTCGCAGTTAAAACCTAATGTAAAATATTAAATAAATAAAAGACTTAATTTAAAGCGTAAAGTAAATAACCATAATGAAATTGCGATAAATAAAAGAGCGATGAAATACAATAATAATAAATAAAAATGCGATGATTAGAAGTGCAATTAAATATAAAATAAATTAAATTAAATATGAAATAATGGAATTATGCTTATTTAAACTTCCGTAATCATGATGTTTGACGTGTTAATTTTAGTTTTATGCCCATGGGTTAATTGTCCTTTGTCCTGGATTATTTAATATGTCCGTCTAGTTTTTATCCATAACAGTCCATCAGTCATAAATATAAAGTGCGACTATCCTCGTCAAATTATCCTTATATCCGAAGTTAAATATTCCAACTAATTGGGGACTTAAACTGTAACAAGATCTTAATACTTTGTTTAATAATTACACCAGGATATCGACTGCGTGTAACCCAAGGTTTTAATACTTTGTTAACAATTACGCCAAGTGTCCTTGTACATAATTTCACCCCTATTTTAATAATTCCATAGACTATTAATCCATTCCCGTGTCCGGTTAAATGAACGATTATTCGTACATATAAATATCCCGCCCATCGTGTCCGATCGAGTGTATATGGTTATTTATAGGGACGTCCAATTGTAAATCTTTATATTAAAATTAACAAACTATCATTTAGTTAAACAAATATAAAGCCCATTAATAGCCCATAGTCTAATTTCCACAAGTGTCGTTCTTTTGTCCAAACCCCAATTATGGTACAAAGCCCAATTTTAGTAATTAGCCCAACATCATGATTACTTCGTTTTAAATAAGCATAATAATAACTTAGCTACGAGACATTAATGTAAAAAGGTTGAACATAACTTACAATGATTAAAAATAGCGTAGCGTTACACGGACAGGATTTCGACTTACACCCTTACAACATTCGCTAACATACCCTTATTATTAGAAATTAAAATTAAAATTAAAATTATAATATAAATATATATATGATGCACCAAACTGCGACTTTTATAGGCATGTGGGCTGGAAAAGGGCCTCATGCGATCGCATGGGCTTTGCCCTTCAAGGCCATGCGATCGCATGGCCAGCTGGGGAGGCTCAAAAGTCTTTAAAAACATGGGCTGCTTATTTATTTATTATATAATATAATATATATAATTAAATTTAATTATATATATATTATATTATATTCTTGTACTCCGTTGACTTGTAATTTTTAGTCCGTTGCGTCGAGCGTTGAGAGTTGACTCTGGTCCCGGTTCCGGATTTTCGAACGTCCTTGCGTACAATTTAATATCTTGTACTTTGCGTTTTGAATCTTGTACTCTTGTAATTCTGAGACGTTTCTTATCAATAATTGGAACCTCTTTGATTGTACTTTGTACTTTTGAGCTTTTTGGTCGTTTGCGTCTTCAATTCGTCGAATCTGTCTTTTGTCTTCACCTTTTATTATTTAAACGAATATCACTTGTAAATAGAACAATTGCAACTAAAAGCTTGTCTTTCTTGAGGGATAATGCTATGAAATATATGTTCGTTTTTAGCATTATCAGTTATTATTGCTGGTATTTCTTGGTAACTACGGTGCGTATGACGTTGATGCTCGTGGAACAGATTGTGAAGTTGAAGTTTGCGATGCGGATGTTGTTGGTGGTGGTAATGGTACTGTTAGTGTTGTTGTAGGTGGTACTGTTGATGCCGGTGATGCTGCTGGTGTTTGTAACCTTTGCACCATATTCTCTAAAGCCACTACCCGAGCACGAAGCTCGTTGACTTCTTCTACTACACCGGGATGATTGGCGGTTCGGACGAGCGGATGAATAAGATCCAGAATTTGAGATAGTATATTATCGTGACGAGATACTCTGGAAATGAGAGAGAAAATGTTGTCTAGAACAGGTTCGCCGGTAAGTGCTTCAGGTTCTTCGCCAAGAGGGCAATGTGGTGGATGAAAGGGATCACCTTCTTCTTGTCTCCAATAATTAAGTTGGCTACGAACCCATCCCTAATTCATTAACAATAGATGATGGCTAATTAGTTGATCCATTCCGGTTACACTGTCTTCGAAATTCAGGTGAATATCCATATCGGAATAGCTGTCAGAGTTTGAACTAGATACGGGATCCATCTTGTATAATTAGGGAGATGATTTTTGATATGAATTAGATTATAGAATTTAGTTTGGTATTCTTCAATACATAATTTACATATGTATATATTATACCAAATTCCATAAATCACGGAGAAATTTTCGGAAGATATCAGGAAAAGTTTACAGTAACAGATACGCTAAAATATGAATTTTTGTCTATACACTATTTATGCAATAAATGCAGGAAAATGTTTCTAGACTTAAGAATGATAAGCATGTAATTTCCGACAAGAAATGATAAGTAAAACTTTTAACATGCAGACACGGTCGAAGTCCAGACTTACTAATGCATCTTAACAACTATCAGTTAGACACATTCATGCAAGACCTGGTTTGCTAGGACCAACGCTCTGATACCAACTGTGACGATCGCTCCAAATCCATATGGACGAACACATCATTCATTGATTTCATTGCGAGGTATTTGACCTCTATATGATACGTTTTGTAAACATTGCATTCTTTTGAAAAGGCACACTATAAATGAATATTTAAATCAAAGGTTTTCGACATCTGATGATTTCTACATATAGACAATCACCGTATATAATAGTTTACAATAGTACTTCCATTGACAATGCAGTCAAAATAAGGTACATGATGATGAATTGGTGAATGCAACGTTTTCTTGAAAAATATGCCATATAAGACTCCATGCACATAGCTTGTCTATCATATAAGCAAACAGCGGAAGACTTCTAGGGAACCTGAGAATAAACATGATAACAAGTGTCAACACAAAGGTTGGTGAGTTCATAGTTTGTATGTTTCGCATAATCTGTATATAAAGATGGATCACAAGATTTCAGTTGTTTCATCCAGAAACGTTTATCAAAATATTCTACAAAATTGAGCACCCTGGTAACTAAACTTAACGTATATATAATTTGTACCCTTTGTATAATCATCTTAATAATACACGCAAACCAACGTGTACGCTTCTCAAATAGCATACGTCCGTTAAAAGACTAGTGCTCTAGCTCGGACGGGGATATCAAGCCCTATGGATCCATATACTACTACTCGCGCCCACCAGTTCTTATAATCGGCAGTTACTAGTTACCAAAACTAAGGAATTTTCGCTTCAAACTCAGTGTAGAATTTAGTATGTACTTGTATCCATTGTGTTTAAAATAAATTTCATGTATTCTCAGTTCAAAAATATATATTGCAAAAACAATTAAAAAGGGATAAATGAAACTCACCTTAGCAGCACATAAAGTTGTTCATCGTAATGTGACCGAAACTCGATATATCAAATAATCGTAGATCTCAACCTAGAGAACATATGTTGGTCAATAAATGTCTATCAAGCTAGGTCAGGTCATAGTGTATCACAATCCTAATGCTCGAAATTGACATACAAAAGTTATTCAAAGTTGTTTCAAAAAGTCAATTTTGACAATAGTTCAACAAACGAGACGTACCTTATATACGGATTTATTTACTCGGTTGGTAATATTCAAAAATCCATTTTATCAATCTCGTAAACAAGTTGTTTAAGTATTAATTGCAGATTCAAAAAGTAATTCCAATTAATGTCAATTATAATTCAGTTGACCATATCTTTTGATTCGTTCCTCGAAACTATTCGATATCTAAATGAAAAGTTATTAATTTTTCGCCAGCTTTTCGAAAACATGTATATCATATACCTTTTACCCGTAATATATGTATTTAATTCGTGATTTATTATAAACTGTTTAACGATGAAATTTAGCATACAAGCATGTATAAATATATACACTCGAGCACTAGTATGTATACACTATTAATTTATAAAATATAAAGTATAAATGCTTACGTATTAATATTGAGATTCAATATTGTAGAAAAATACGTAGACATAACGGAGATGATAAACACTAAGTTTGATTCACAATTATACCCCCGAACATTACCCATAACCTCCTTGTCAATAACCCATAATTTCCTTAGCTTTAATTCACTCGAAAATCATTTTTGAAATCGTTTGAACATGACCTCGTCGTAGTATTTTATGTATAATACTAATAAAAATAATATTAATACTACTGATAATAATAAGATTAATATTAATATTAATCTTTAATAATAATAATTATAATAATTATAATAATAATATTAATAATAATAATAATAATAATAATATAAATATTACGGAGTATATATCTATTTCTGTGTAAGTGTGTGTGATGTTCGAGAAAAACAATTGAATTTATAGTACCTTTTCTGAAAAAGCACCCCATGTGATCGCATGGGATTTGTGCTACAAGGCCATGCGACCGCATGGCCCTCTGATCCAGCTCACAAACTTTTAACTTTTTGTTTGTCGACATAATTTTATATAATATATATAATATATTTAATTTATATAATTAATTATATATTATATTAAATTCACATGCATAGTTGACTTGTAATTTTTGTTCCGATAAGTCGTACATCATCACTCGACTTATGTCCTGGTTCTGGTTTTTCAAATGTCCTTTCGTACGCTGAGAAAACTTGTATTTTACATTTCGTGTCACGTACCTTTGTCAAAATATAGCCTTAAATTATCGCGGAGAAAACTTGTATTTTACATTTCGTGTCACGTACCTTTGTCAAAATATAGCCTTAAATTATCCCTAAACTATACCACTCAAAGTATATCTTAAACTTTTGAGTATTTTGATCATTTACTTCTATAAATCATCATCTCACTATTTGTTAATATATATATAATAACAATTCGTTTTTATGACCAAGTTAATATTATATTTTATCGTATTGTTAAATATATATTTTCGATATTAATAAACACGTTTTAAAATACATATCGCAAGTTATTCATATATCTAATTCCAACAGTTGATATTCCTTATTATTGTATGTGTCCAAATTACGTTATTTAAACAAATACTTTACCATTTATTCCGAATACCGTTAAGAATGAATGATTTCCCAAATCAACGTGGACCTTACAACAGAGACCCGTAATAATATCATAATCCTTAAGGGACTCAATAATTATCTTTTAATTCAATCGTTTGGCATAATCTTTTAACTCTGTATCTAAATATATCAATCAGATAATCAAACCAATAAGTTTAATGCACAGTATCATATACTCAACACTTTGTTACGTTTTCAAGTTATGGTATATATATGTATCTATTTACCTATAATTGTTCGCGAATCGTTGAGAACAATCGAAAGGTAATTGAATAGTTCAAAAATTTTGAGATTCAACTTTACAGACTTTGCTTATCGTGTCGAAAACGTTAAAGATTAAGTTTAAATTTGGTCAAAAATTTCCGGGTCATCACAACAATGCTCTCAAGGTTAAACTAGAAATGTCTTGTAATCCTAAAACACACTTAGATATATTTAGGATGGTCACCGAGTCCCAACAAGAGATTGCTCTTCCCTTGTGCATGTGTTGGACATTAATGCGTGCTTACACATTAATCATGTAATGTGTTATATTACACATTAAACTTATTAAGTGCTTGAATTATAAGTTGTGCAAGTATCTATATGATTGATCTTAGAATAACTATCTTTTGCTATGTGATTATTACTTACTACTTGCTAATAATGCTTAATACTCATAAACTTGTCAACTTGATTAATATGTTTGCCATATGCTCATTAGTTAGGATTCAAGTAACTAACCTACTCCAATAGATTAAGTGTAAAATGGTTCACAATGAAACTATAGTCAATTGTCTATTTGGTCTAGTCTAAGTAACTAAGTGTGATTGCTTGTTCAAGAATAACTTAACCTTAATGTCTCTACATACTTCATGATTATCTTATAGAGACATTTTTCAATTAATCCCTAACTAAACTCAAATGAAACATGACTTGTGATTAATTGGAACTAGGAAGTTAATGATATAGTGACTATCATTTAGAATTGAACCAAGAGCATTAATGTGACTAACTAAGTCTTGACCAAACTGAAATTTCCCTAAATATCAATCAAGACACTTCTTCAAGAATGTTAGGTTTACCACTTTTGAAATGATTAGTCACTTTCATGCAATAAGACCAAATCTCACACACTTAATGCATATAGTACTTGTATAGGATGTTTGGTTTCTTTTGCAGGTGCTAGAAGGAGTAAAGGTGCCAAAATGTGGTGTTCAAATCTGAGTCAAACGGCTATACAACGGATACCAATTTTGGACTGGAGCACGCACGGTCGCACCACGGTCGAACGTGCAGGCAACCGTGTGTCAACGGCTATTTTTTGAATCCCACTATAAAAGGCAAACATTTAAGTGCATTTAAAGAGACCCTCTTGCACATTTAAAAGGCTTATCTCCAGTAATCACAAGTACATCAACTACTACTCAAATGTGATCAAGCAAGAGAAGATTCTATGATCTTATAGATATAGAATTGGGTTGTTGTAAACTTACTAATCAAAATCATTTATCTTGTAAGTTTACTTAATGTAATGTGTGTCCTAGTATTGTGTTAGGATTATCATTGCAGAGTGTATAAGTCTTGTAACTTCAATTAGTAGAAGCATAGGCTAGCTTAGTGATCTACTTCCTTAAAAGGACTTAGGAAGTTGATTAATCTTATTTGAAGATTAATACTTGTCCAAGGTGAAGACAAGTTGATCTAGGTTGGAGTTGATCTTTCAAATAGATAGAAAGATTAGGTTTGTTGTCTACTAAAGAAGATTCAAGACTTGTAAATCGGATCTCCACCGGGTTTGGAGAAAAGTGCTTAGTGAAGCAACACATCCCGATTAGTGTAATCGGGGAGTGGATTAAGGTGGATTAGTTAACATCCACCCGAACCACTATAAATCCTTGTGTCTATGTTCTTTACATTACTTCATTTATCATTTTGAACATATACACTACACACATCAAGTTTGAGTTGAGTTGGTTGATCAAAGTAAAATCGAATTTGATGATCAATTGAAAAATTGTTAAAAACGTATTAAGTAACTATTCACCCTCCCCTCTAGTTACTTACATATTCATATTTAAATTTAAGTTATTATGTATGTAATAATATATGGATATAATTACATACAAACTGAAGCAAATAGCCAGCTCGCAAATTAACCTCCGCGAAGACGATTGATTCCCAAGAAACATGCTAATTTTGGAGGTAATAAATCCATAATCTATCCCACATCGGTACACTATTAAAAAATATAGTCTGTTAAAGCAAAATCCCTTGTCACTTATGTAAACTAAAACGATGTTGGGCCTGGCGTATGTTTTTCTTCTAAAAATTCTCTGGCTTTAAGTACGTATAGCTATTGGGCCCCTAAAAATATTGGGCCCTGTGCAAGTGAACACGTTGCACCCCTTTCGGGCCGGGCCTGGGTTTTAGGAACTTTTAGTTAGTTTTCGTGTTTGTTTAAGTTGAGTTTTGTTTTGTATGTGTGTTTTTCGTTGTGTCGTGTATTTGCTAGCTTTTTGTTAGGCCTGGCGTATGTTTTTCTTCTAAAAATTCTCTGGCTTTAAGTACGTATAGCTATTGGGTTTTGAGATGGATATTGGGCCCCTAAAAATATTGGGCCATGTGCAGGTGAACACCTTGCACCCCTTTCGGGCCGGGCCTGGGTTTCAGGAACTTTTAGTTAGTTTTCGTGTTTGTTTAGGTTGAGTTTTGTTTTGTATTTGTGTTTTTCGTTGTTTCGTGTATTTGCTAGCTTTTTGTTAGTTTTTTTGTTTAGTTTCAATAATATTTTTCTTTCGAAAAAAAAAGATTCCCGCGGTGTTGGTATTTGATCGTTACAAAGGGCATAATGGTGGAAATAGCCAAATAGGTTGATCATTAATATAAATATTAATACTATACATAATTGTGGTGAATCAAATACTTTATGTAATGTTATACGTATATCACAATTTACGGATTATTCGGTTTATTGATTTTCATATCATAATCAAACAATTCACGATGAGGCATAAATATTCATATATCTGATCGAATATACGCAAGAATCTTATAGTAAGACGGCATGTGCAAGACGATTTATGCAAAAATCTAATTCTAATATATATATATTATTAGTTGGAAATAAAAGTTTTATTATTACATTTTCTAAATTAAGTAAAGTGATTTGTTAAACATAACCTTTAAACTTAGCCTTAATAAAAAGAAACCCAGAAGCTTACCATATATAACTAAAATAATAATTTTTTTTATAACTCAAAGTTTTCATGAATAAATATTAATACCAACTATAAATAAAAGAAATCGATATTAAAAATATATTTAAACACTTTGACTAATTTATAATTGTAGTAATTAACTTATATAAAGCAAATCCTTTAATTAAAACATATGCATCGAACGAATCATAGATTACAGATTTGAACAAAAAGGCAAGTTTCTTTCGGCAATATAAATTTACTTAATTCGGAGTATTATATTATCTATAGTATCTATTAAATCTTTAAAATAATAATGTCATAAATAAAGATTATTTAAGCTTAAAGAAAATTCAAAAAAAAAAAAAATTGTAAATCCCTCATGATGATGTCATTAATATAATTAATTTTTTTAATAAAAATATTAACATGTTAATTACACAATATATGAAGCATTATGTACAACATTATGATAAAACACCCTCATTAACATATGTACAATATATGAAGCATTATGTACAATCTTATAACACCCCATGACCATATGTACAAATTTTAAAACAACATGTACAATCTTTACAAAACACTCAATGAACACATGTACAAATTTTGAAGCATATTATACAACTTTTATAAAATAATTGTATTTTAATCTTTAAAAAAATTTCAAAATGCATTTGTTACTACTAATGATTATTAATTATTATTAAAAATATAAATACTCAATTTATTATTATTTATTTTAATTATTATAATTATTATTATTATAATTATTATTTTTTATTATTAAATTATTAATATTCAAATATGGATTTTCTTTACGGGATTAATTATGTTAACATGTATCCGAAAATACATGTCTCAACATGTTTGTAAAAACAACGACAAATTTCTTAGTCAGAATTCGTAGTTTCACGGGTCTTTAAACTAAATGACTTTAGCATTTACATTCACTTAATAACTAAAATATACCATTAAACTATTTCGTTTAAACAAACTTGTAGTTCCACGAACCATTTCACTAGTATTATATTATACATCTATCTAATAGACAAAAGTTATGAATAGTAATTAGGGGTATTTTCAACTTCTCACCTTTTTTTTATATATAATTTTAACTAAATTTCATTTCACCAACTCCCACACTTTTTTCAAAAATTCAAATCGACCCCCCAAACAGGGGATAAATTGTCAAATAACCATTTTCATAAAAAATCTTAAATAAACTCCACCAAAATATTCTACTAGTCCTATCTTCTCGCACGCAACGAGTTAAACTTATTCCGACACCATCGTTAAACTCGAAATAATTTTAGGAACACAATGTGACTAACTATACGCAAAACAGACGATTTTTAAAAAACGCTAAATATTTGGGTTATTTTTCATACACGTTGATTTTGCATTAAATTTTTAAAAGTCGACAATTCCATAGCGAAACGCGGAGATGCACATATATTGTTAATTTAAAATAACATTTAAATCTTTCACGGGTTATACCTTTTAGTTCGACTCGAGTTGCGCTTCAACGACATCATCGTTAGCCACCAAATAATTTTACAAACTAAACACAATAAAATACATTGAAAACCGAACCCCCGACGCGAAGCGAGGGTTCGAAAACTAGTTATATTCTATTTATTTCTAATTTTACGGAGTAATAAAATAAAGTACGTCGTTCAACCTTGACGGTGGATGTTAGGTTTGACATTTTAACTCCAATAGCCACAGTCCACGACTATTATGCAATTGAGTCATTCTCTTTTTTTTTTTTCAAAACCATTCTAGAAAAACTTACTAAAATAGTCTACTAATTTTTACATTTTTTCTTAAATAGTGACTCAATTCACTTACAGGTAAGAAATTCACTCGGATAAATGACGAGGGAGTTAAATTCAGTAAGTTAGATCGGTTTCTAGTTTCGGAGAAATTTGCGAATATGTGGGGTGATTTATCTACAATCGCACTTGAGCGTAAACAAACAGACCATTGTCCTATTCTTTTGCGTACCAACAATTTAGATTTTAGACCAAAACCGATTAGAGTTTTTAATACGTGGTTTGAATGTCCTGGAGCGGATCAAGTTATAAAAGATTCATGGATGACTAGAGTTGATGGTAAAAGGCCTGATGTGATCTTCAGAAAAAAAATTAAAATGTGTCAAATATGCTTTAAAGGAATTAAGTAGAAACACGATGAGTTCACTAGATGGTGACATTGATAAACTAAGACAGGAAGCACATGATTGCGAATTAAGAGCTGAAATTGAAGACCTTGGTGATGATGATCGAGGTAAATGGATTGATTCAAGAAGCAAATGGCTAGAAAAGGATGCCATTAAAACCAATATGTTGAGACAAAAGGCTTGTGTGAGATGGACATTGGAGGGAAACAAAAACACCAAATTCTTCCACTCCACGATCAAAAGAAGGAATTCAAAGAACAACATAAGGGGATTTATGGTTAATAGCATATGGCAAGATGATCCTGTGATAATTAAAGACGAAGTATTTCGGTACTATAGTGAGCTGTTTAGGAAAACTAACATGCGCCGTCCACGTTTTCAAGATATATTTCCCGATAAACTCTCAACAGAAGAGGCGAACAATCTAGAAATTCCAATTCTAGAAAAGGAAGTGTGGGCGGGCATTAGTGATTGTGGAGGATCTAAGGCCCCGGGCCCGGATGGTTTCAATTTGAGGTTTTTTAAGAGATACTGGTCTATCATAAAAGACGATCTTATGAAGGCAATCGAATGGTTTTGGGAGAAAGGTGAGATTTCAAATGGATGTAATGCATCCATTATCATGTTAATCCTGAAAGAAAGGATCCTTCCACAACTAGTGAGTATCGGCCGATTAGTTTGAATGAAGCTGTCACAGATTTAAAGAATCGAAAACAAAAAAGTTTCATTTTCAAAGTGGACTTTGAAAAGGCTTTTGATAGTGTCAACTGGACCTCTCTATTGGAAGTAATGGAATTAATGGGTTTCAGGTTTAAGTGGCGAAAATGGATCGGTTCATGCCTTAAGACAGCAACGGTTTTGATATTAGCTAATGGGTCTCCCACTTTAGAGTTTGCGCTTGAAAGAGGCATAAGGAAAGGTGATCCTCTCTCGCCCTTCCTATTCATTATTGCTGGAGAAGGGCTGAATTTACTTGCTAAAAATGCTTGTGAACAAGGATATTTCAAAGGGGTGAAAATTGGTTCGGATAAGACAATTATTTCTCACCTTCAATACGCCGATGACACCATCTTTTTAGGTGATTGGGGAAGAAAAAATTTGTGTAATGTTATGAAGCTGCTAGAGTGTTTCGAGCTAACATCTAGGTTAAGGATTAACCTATCAAAATGCACTTTATATGGTGTTGGTGTCAGTGGACAAGAGATTAATAATTTCGCTTTCACATTGGGAAGTAAAGTTGGTGAAATGCCAATTATGTATCTAGGTCTTTGTGATGGCCCCGTCAAAACACTTAACGGCTCCGTCACTTGGTCTCGCAGCTTGATCGGACTTAAATGAATTAAATAAACAACATTGCATTCTTTTATTCAAAAAGTTTCCCAAAAAGGAAATTTAACAAAATAGGTAGTTTAACAAACCCAACATATTAAATATCTAAAGTTGACATAAAACATTGTTAACAAAACACCCACAAGTTTAATTATTCAAAAAGAGAATGCAAGTTTAATGTTTCATAATTGTTTAACAAAAATCTGCCCAAATGCATGCAGACTCTTCTAACACAGCGGAAGCAACCAAATAACTCAAGTACCTGTGAAAACATGCGAGTAAACTGTCAACAAAAATGTTGAGTGAATTATAGGTTTAAATAATTGAATAAACTTTAGACCACAAGCTTTAAAATGTTAGAAAACATAAAACATTATTCCATTATCAATGAGCCACCTGGTAACTACTTAACCATTTATTTACCCTTGCCAAATACAATAATAATATACACTGAAAAAGTGTATCTACAACAAAATACGAAGTACTAAACATTCCAATTATGAATTGCTAGCACGACTAGCTCGAAATGGGGTTGTCAAACCCGATAGATCTATCCGTAGGATTCGCGTTCACCAGTAGAAATCAGTGATTACAGTTACCAGACTAGGGAATATTTTTGTTCAACTCATAACGAATAATTTAAATTTAATTGTCACTTGTGTCTAAACGTAAAATAAATTACATGTAATCACATCCCAAAAATATACTTTGAAAAGTATGTAAAAACGGGACTATAACTCACCTTAATAGCAAACGAAGTAACCACACAATTAAGCGAACAGCAAATGAAGTAAAGTGATCAGGAATGATCACAACGCCAACCTATAAATCAAGTAAGTCGATATAAATAACTAACTTAGGTCAAGTCTTAGTATGATAGCTATTGTACATGTTGCAAGTAGACATAGAACAACACTCAACATGCATCGGTTTGATCAGAACAGCGTACGGACACACAATTTCTATTTTTAGAAAGTTTCTATTTTTAGCAGGTTTCCATTTTTGGAAAGTTTCTATTTTAGGAAAGTTTCTATTTTAGGAAAGTTTATGTTTTAGGAAAGTTTCTATTTTAAGAAAGTTTCTATTTTATGAAAGTTTCTATTTTTTGGAAAGTTTTCATATTTATAAAGTTGCTATTTTTGGAAAGTTTATACTTTAGGAAAGTTTCTATTTTAGGAAAGTTTCTATTTTTAGAAAGTTATTAAGTTAGGAAAGTCAACTGAAAGTCAAAATGTCAACTGAAAGTCAACTCAAAAGTCAACCTTGGTCAAACATAGTCAACGTAAATATTAAAAGTATAAGTTATAATAGTAATATAGGTTATAACGTTAATTAAAGTCGTATATGTATAATTATGTCATAACATAAGTTTAATTAAATTAAATTGAATTATTAAAGTTAACATAAGTTTAAATGATATAATTAATATAACATAAGTATTTAATTAATTAATTAAATAATAATCATAATATAAGTATTATTAATTAATAATAAATTTTAAATCATATCATAAGTATTATTAATTAATAATGAATTATTAATCATATCATAAGTTTCTAATTATAATCATTAAATCATAAGTATTTAATAATTAAATTATAATTAAATAATAACTAAGCCTTATAATAATTAAATGATTAATTAATCCTTATTATAAGTATTATTATAATAATCTCATAATATAAGTTTAATACTTACCAGACGTATTTTTCATTAATAATAAAAGTATTATTAATCATAAGTTTAATTAAATGTTTAATTAAATCATAATTAATTAATAAATGATATAATAAATATATATCATAAGTCTTAAATTAAACTAATTACTTTTTATATCATAAGTAATTTATTAATAATGAAATTCATTATTTATATCATAAGTCACAATTAATAACCATAAGTTTTAATTAAAAGTTCATCGGGTCATAACTTGAGCCCCGGGAATCAGTTTTCGGCGAGCCTTATATATATCTTCGCCTAACCAACCCACCAGAAACCTTTGTGTGCTCAAGAACATCCCAAGAACAGTCACCAAGTTGTGACTTACAGCCCTTAATCAGTTTGGATCTTTAATTCGCTCAAAAACGTGTTTTAGTCATAACGGGTGATCCGTGGCTCGGATTTCGATGACCCGAACATGAAAGTTCATCTCATCATCAATCCTAACACAATAGTACACCCTAAAGACTCTAAAAATGGTCACAAAGTCAGACCACACCTGGTTCAATTCGTTTTTATATTTTAATCTCAATATAACACCATTTTAATCATAACTTATGTTCCGGAAATCGAAATAACATGAATCCGGAGTCTAAAATTAATGTCTTGATGAGAGGAACTCATATAAAAACTTTAATTTCACTTTTATATCAGTAATATTTCCGTAAAACAACAATCAAACCGCTGTCCCAAAATAATCAAACCGAAAACATATACAATCGAGCATTTCTACGCATACAATCAACAATACAATAACATATAATCATCATACTACTAATATAACATTCAAAAATAGAAAAATATAAGAAAAATAGAAAATTTAGGGTTAGGGTTTATACCTAATCAAGAAAAGATTAATATGAGCGCGTAGAGAACGGAATGAGGAATCCGATTGTGTTGTATGCTTCAATAAATGATGAACAATTTTTGAGATGATGATGATGATATATGGTTGATGGGGGATGGCCAAAAAAAGAAAAGGGAGAGAAGAGAGAAAATAAGATGGAAATTAGGTTTAGATAAAAATTGTGGAATGAAAATAATGTTGCAAAAATGAAAAACAAATGGGAGTATACTCCCCTCCCATCCATTTGGCCGAACATAGCGGTGGGGTGGGCCCCACTTGGCCCAAATTGATAACTTGTAATTTCCTTGTGGCCCGAATGCCCGATCGAAACCCGAAACGCGAAAACACGCTTATGCGATTAATTATTCGGAGAGATAACAAATACGCGACGAAAAATATATATAAATACTATATATAAATATATGACATTAAAAAAACATATTTAAAATAATTAGGACTTAAAAATCCCAAAAGCTTGACCGTTGGTTTGAAAACCGAAAAGATTCGCCAGATAGAAATCCACGATTCGTATAAACGTGCAAATTAAAATCATGAATACAAATATTCATTTAACACATAATAATTAATATATCATTACAAAAATAATAATATAGGTCATAGAAATGACGTGCCACGAATAACAGTTAACGGTCGTTAAATAATTAACGGCAAAAGATAACGGAAAAAGTAGGGTCGTTACAGTACCTTCCAGTTACGGAAATTTCGTCCCGAAATTTAAGCAGGTGCAGGGGTTGACTCAGCATCTGGGAACAAATGTGGGTACTTCTGCTTCATCTGATCTTCACGCTCCCAAGTGAACTCGGGACCGCGTCTGACGTTCCATCTAACCCGAACAATAGGAATTCTACTCTGTTTGAGAGTCTTAACCTCCCGATCCATAATTTCAACAGGTTCCTCAATAAAATGAAGTTGCTTATCAACATGAATTTCCTCCAGAGGAATAGTCTCATCGGCTTCGGCCAAACACTCCTTTAAATTCGATACATGGAAAACGTCATGAACAGCACTGAGTTCTTGTGAAAATTTCAAACGATAAGCCACAGGTCCAACTCTCTCGATAATCTCAAAAGGTCCAACAAAACGAGGACTCAACTTTCCCCTTTTACCAAAACGTATCATGCCCTTCCAAGGCGATACCTTCAACATAACATGGTCACCGACCAGAAATTCAATATCGTTCCTTCTCTTATTGGCATAGCTCTTTTGCCTACTTCTGGCGGTTCTCAATCTTTCCTTAATCTGTACGATCTTCTCGGTAGTCTCATGAATAATTTCTGGGCCTGTGAGTTGAGCATCCCCAACCTCATTCTAACAAACAGGAGACCTACACTTTCTGCCATGCAGAGCTTCAAATGGTGCGGCTTTAATACTTGCATGATTACTGTTGTTATAAGAAAAATCAGCTAACGGCAAATATCTATCCCACCCATTACCAAAATCAATAACACACGCTCGCAACATGTCTTCTAACGTTTGAATGGTCCTTTCACTCTGACCATCCGTCTGCGGATGATAAGCGGTGCTCATATCCAACTTAGTTCCTAAAGCTTCCGGTAAGGATAGCCAAAACATCGATATAAATCGACTGTCTCGGTCTGAAATGATTGATACAGGAACACCATGCCTAGAAACAATCTCCTTTAAATACAAACGAGTAAGCTTCTCCATCGAATCCATTTCCTTAATCAGCAAAAAGTGAGCTGACTTAGTGAGTCGATCTACAATCACCCAAATGGTATAATAGCCACCCGCAACTCTCAGTAACTTCATAATAAAATCTATCGTAATACCTTCCCATTTCCACTCGGGAATCTCAGGTTGCACCAACAGTCCTGACTGTTTCTGATGTTCAGCTTTAACCTTAGCACAGGTCAAACACTTAGCTACATAAGTAGCCACATCAGCTTTCAAATTAGGCCACCAATATAGCTCCTTAAGATCATGATACATCTTTCCTGAAACAGGATGAATAGAGTACCTAGACTTATGAGCTTCATCTAAAACAAGTTGTCGCAGATCACCATACTTCGGAACCCAAAGACGTCCCCCAAAATATCTTGTACCATCCGCTCGTACCTCAAACTTCTTAGCCATGCCTCTGACATTCTCGTTCAAAAAATTCCCCTCCTTTAAGGCTTCTTGTTATGCCTTAAGAATCTGCCTTGCGAGGTTAGTTCGAATCGTCATATTCAAAGCTCTAAATCTGCGGGGTTCAACCCTTTCTTTACGACTCAACGCATCGGCCACAACATTGGCTTTTCCCGGATGATATAAAAGTTCACAATCATAATCATTCAACGTCTCAACCCATCTTCGTTGCCTCATATTCAACTGTTTCTGGTCAAGAATATGTTGAAGACTTATGTGATCCGTGTACACCGTACTCTTGACCCCATAAAGATAATGTCTCCAAATCTTAAGCGCAAACACAACATCTCCCAACTCTAAATCATGGGTTATATAATTCTCCTCGTGGATCTTCAATTGACGTGACGCGTACGCAATAACTTTCTTTCGTTGCATCAAAACACAACGAAAGCCCTGACGCGAAGCATCAAAATAAATAACAAAATCGTCATTACCCTCAGGCAGTGACAATATCGGAGCGGTAGTCAACTTCTTCTTCAAAGTTTGAAAAGCAGTCTCTTGTTCTTCCTTCCACTCATACAGTCAGAGGTTTTGCTATACGAGAGAAATCTTGAATGAACCTTCGATAATAACCTGCCAATCCTAGAAACTGACAAACCTGAGTAGGTGTCTTCGGAATTTCCTACTTCTCAATTGCCTCTATCTTGGCAGGATCAACTTGTATTCCCTGTTTACTAACAATATGTCCAAGGAATTGAACTTCTCTTAACCAGAAAGCACACTTAGAGAACTTAGCGTACAATTCTTCTTTCCTCAATAGATCAAGCACCAACTTCAAATGTTCTTCGTGCTCTTCATCACTCTTAGAATAAATAAGGATGTCGTCGATGAATACAATAACGAATTTGTCCAGATAAGGTCTGTACACACGGTTCATAAGGTCCATGAACACAACAAGTGCATTTGTCAATCCAAACGGCATAACAAGGAATTCGTAGTAACTGTAACGTGTACGAAAAGCAGTTTTCGGAACATCAGATTCTTTAACAAGCAGTTGATGATAACCGGAACGAAGATCGATTTTAGAATAAACAGACGAACCTTGAAGCTGATCGAACAGATCATCAATTCTAGGAAGAGGATAACGGTTTTTAACAGTAAGCTTGTTCAATTCATGATAATCAATGCACAAACGAAATGAACCATCTTTCTTCTTAACAAACAGAACAGGAGCTCCCCAAGGGGACGAACTGGGATGAATAAAACCTTTGTCTAACAACTCACAGAGTTGACTCAATAATTCTTGAAGTTTGGAAGGTGCAAGTCAGTAAGGAGCACGTGCTACAGGAGCAGCACCGAGAACAAGATCGATTTGAAATTCTACCGCGCGTTGCGGCGGAAGGCCAGGTAAATCTTCGAGAAATACCTCGGGAAAATCTCTAACAATATGAACATCGCCAACGCTCTTCTCTTCTCTATCAGAATCAACAACATGGGCTAGAATAGCATGACAGGCTTTGCAAAGATGTTTATGAACTTTCAAACAACTAATAAGGTTCAACTGTCTGCATTTCTTATCCCCAAAAACCATCAGCGGCTCTCCAACCACATTATTAATACGAATAGCTTTCTCATAACACACAATCTCAGCATGATTCACAGACAACCAATCCATACCAATAACAATGTCGAAACTGCCTAGGTCAATCGGTATCAAATCTATCTCAAAATCTCTACCAGCCAAATTAATGTTACATTTACGATACACAGTCTTAGCAGTAAGCACTTTACAATTAGCTATCTCTACAACATAAGTATTGTCTAGAGGAGTTAACGGTGTTTTGATTTTTGGACTTAATTTATTCGACACAAAACTCAAATCAGCCCCCGAATCAAATAGTACATAAACTGATAAATTGTTGACCGAGAACGTACCCGTAACAAGTTTAGGATCTTCCTCCGCATCCCTGGCATTAATGTTGAATGCTATTCCACGTGCATTCTCAGTAGTCTTCTTATTAGGGCAGGCATCACGAAAATGCCCCGGCTTACCGCATTCATAACAAACTCTCGGATTACCACCATTTCTCGGCTTCCCATTATCATTACCACTACCACCATTATTACCAGCATTATTACTACCACCTGCAGCAGGAGTAGCAGAACCCGGCATAAGCACCGTACAATCTTTAGCAATGTGTCCCTACTTGGAACACCTCTTACAAGTAACCGTACAGTAACCATCATGAGTCTTATAACATCGAGGACACACACGCTGATTTCGGTTATTAGAACCAGAAGTATCTTGTTTCTTCTACTGACCTTGGTTCTGGTTGCGGTTATTATCCCACTTCCTTTTCCCATTATCAGTCTTCTTAACAACTTCCTCACTGGCATTGGTCACATCAATCTTACTTCTCCTCAAAATCTTATCATTAAGTTTTTGAGCCATAGACATAGCAGCCTCAATAGTTTGGGCTCACTAGACTCAACCCCATGCTCAATTTTCTCAGATAACCCATCAATATAAGCTTCAATCTTAAGATTCTCATCAGCATAAACATTTTGACATAACAAAGTCAACTCGAAGAACCTTTGCTCATTGGCATCTAATTCGGTGCCCTTCATTTTCAAGTTCTTAAGTTCAGCTTCTAACTTCTTAAGTTTACCCCTAGGACGATAACGGGTGATCATCCTCTCTTTAAAGTTGTTCCAAGTTAAACCATACGCCACATCATTACCCAAACTACTAACCAAATTGTTCCACCAAGTTAATGTACTATCTTTAAGAGTGCAGCTCGCAAAACTAACCTTGTCCTCATCACGGACTCGGATAACTCTGAAAATAGACTCAATCTTCTCAAACCAACGAGTAAGTCCGATGGGTCCTTCAGTGCCACTAAATTCTTGTGGACGACTGGCCATAAAAGTCTTGTGGGAGCATCCCACCTGATTGTTGTTATTGCATTAGCATTAGCATTAGCTGCCATAGCAGCTGCTATTCCTTCGGAGATAAGTTGTTGCATACGAGCTTCGTTGGACTCACGGGGAGGCATGATCTTCAAAACAGAATAACACAACCGTTAGTACTAAGAATAATACCAGTGTTATAAAGGAATAGATCGAACACGAAAAGATTAACCATTAAAATAATAGTCAATAAACACTATGAGTATGACATGACAGTTATGATAGTTATAGAAATAGCCACCACATGCATACATACTTTATGATAGAAATCATACAACATACATAGCACCTAACATACATGAACTATATTACGCATAATATAACATGCCAAGAGTCACAATATCAGAAATAAAATATGATAATGATAATAGATGTCATAAAGAAATAACCATCCATGCATAATGAAAAATATCCCATAACAAAATCCTTAATAAAATCCTCGGCAAAACGCCGTACATAACCGAAAAAATGTATGTATAAAGGACATTAAGTCTTATGAAATAAATAATCAATCATGAATTATCATATCATATCTGCTTAGAGCGGGTGTGATAAGCTGGGCTCGTATGAGGCTCGGCAGGAGTCTCATTCTTCCTCAACTTTCCCTTCACCTCCTCCAACTCTGCCTTCAGACCACGAACAATGCTCTCAAGAGCCTCGAACCTAGCTTCAACTTCACCGTTACGCTTCCTATTCTCGAACCCAACATTATGCTTGAAACTGATAAACGAATCCATCCTAGCTCTAATCTCGTCCATCACCTCGTTATAAGGCAAGGCACGCATACAGTCACTAAGAGCATCAATACGAGTCTCATTCGTATATGCCCTGGTCATGTGAGCGATGGTGGCCATGTAATAGTCAACTGGGTCGTCGATTAACGGCTGACGTGCACGGCATCTATCCTCAGACGTCGGAGCAGGAACAGGAACGGAATTGTTGCTCGAAGTCGATATCTGCAAACAGTAAAACCATAAACCACATACAACATAGAAATAACATAAGTAATAACTTATAATTATTCTTCATAAGAAATGAAATGCATAATAATGCTATAACGAGAAAGGTCGGGCTGTAGACTAGACTCTAATGCACCCTAAGAACCACGGGTTGATCACATTATGACCGCCTAGTTCCCTACAACCAGAGCTCTGATACCAACTGTGATGGCCCCGTCAAAACACTTCACGGCTCCGTAACTTGGTCCCACAGCTTGATCGGACTTAAATGAATTAAATAAACAACATTGCATTCTTTTATTCAAAAAGTTTCCCGAAAAGGAAATTTAACAAAATATGTAGTTTAACAAACCCAACATACTAAATATACAAAGTTGACATAAAACATTGTCAACAAAACACCCACAAGTTTAATTATTCAAAAAGAGAATGCAAGTTTAATGTTTCATAATTGTTTAACAAAAATTTGCCCAAATGCATGCAGACTCTTCTAACACAGCGGAAGCAACCAAATAACTCAAGTACCTGTGAAAACATGCGAGTAAACTGTCAACAAAAATGTTGAGTGAATTATAGGTTTAAATAATTGAATAAACTTTAGACCACAGGCTTTAAAATGTTAGAAAACATAAAACATTATTCCATTATCAATGAGCCACCTGGTAACTACTTAACCATTTATTTACCCTTGCCAAATACAATAATAATATACACTAAAAAAGTGTATCTACAATAAAATACGAAGTACTAAACATTCCGATTATGAATTGCTAGCGCGACTAGCTCGAAATGGGGTTGTCAAACCCGATAGATCTATCAGTAGGATTCGCGTTCACCAGTAGAAACCAGTGATTACAGTTACCAGACTAGGGAATATTTTTGTTCAACTCATAACGAATAATTTAAATTTAATTGCCACTTGTGTCTCAACGTAAAATAAATTGCATGTAATCACATCCCAAAAATATACTTTGAAAAGTATGTAAAAAGGGGACTATAACTTCTAATGACCCGTCCTAATCCATCTGGACGAATACATTATATTTGGTTACATCGTGAGGTACTTGACCTCTATATGATACATTTTACAAACATTGCATTCATTTTTTAAAGACAAACTTTCATTACATCGAAAGTTGACAGCATGCATACCATTTCATAATATATCCAAACTATAAATGACTTGATAATAATCTTGATGAACTCAATGACTCGAATGCAACGTCTTTTGAAATATATCATGAATGACTCCATGTAATTTCTCTAAAATGAGCAAATGCACAGCGGAAGATTTCTTTCATACCTGAGAATAAACATGCTTTCAAGTGTCAACTAAAAGGTTGGTGAGTTCATTAGTTTATCATAAACATTCATTTCCATCATTTTAATAGACCACAAGATTTCATATATTTAATTGTACACGTAACCCGAGTACAAAATAACACGCGTAACCCGCGAATTAAAAATCATTCATATGGTGAACGCTTGATAACCGACTTAACTTTAATGCATAGAATATCCCCAAATAGAACCTCTCATCTGTATAATAATAATAATCTTGAAGTACTAAAGCATCCGTACCCCAGATGAGACTTGTCGAGGTCCATAGATCTATCTTTAGGATTCGCTTCAATTAGGGGCCATACCCGTTTCCTAATTATTAGGTTACCAAGCTAAAAAGGGGGTGATATTCAATATTCATAATCCAACCATAGAATGTAGTTTTTGATCACTTGTGTCTATTTCGTAAAACATTTATAAAATCAGCGCATGTATTCTCAGTCCCAAAAATATATGTAAAAAGGGAGCAAATGAAACTCAATATACTGTATTTTGTATTAAAAATACATAGGACGACATTGAACAATGCAGGGTTGGCCTTGGATTCACGAACCTATATCAGGTATATATATATTAATACATATAATTATAATCGAACAACTTTATTTATTGTTAGTGCTATGATTGTTATTTTAATTATGTGTTTCATTAATAACCTAATTAATTACATTTATTTTGTATACTTTAAATAAATACTTATAATATAGTTGATGTTAAAGCGAAGGGGTACAAAATAGTAGTATTTTTACAAGGAAATACTATTAAATACGATACAATTTTACACAAGTTATTTATTTATTTATAGAGTGGAAATACCTAAACCTTGCTACAACACTGATATGCAGTGTACCTAATCGTACAGTAGTGTAGTTTTTAGTAAGTCCGGTTCGTTCCACAGGGATCTTAGCCAAGTTTAACGCTATATTTTTAAAACTATATTTGTATAAATATAAATATAAATATAAATATAAGTAGTATTATTATTATTATAAAAGGGGGATTTTACCGTTTAATGATCGGTTTGTCGATTTTAAACTTTAGTCGCAGTTAAAACCTAATGTAAAATATTAAATATATAAAAGACTTAATTTAAAGCGTAAAGTAAATAACAATAATGAAATTGCGATAAATAAAATTTGCGATAAATAAAATTACGATAATTAAAAAGTATGATAATTAAGATGACAATAAATTAAAGTGCGATAATTAAAAGTGCAATTAAATATGAAATAAAGGAATTATGCTTATTTAAACTTCCGTAATCATGATGTTTGACGTGTTGATTTTAGTTTTATTACCATGGGTTAATTGTCCTTTGTCCTGAATTATTCAATATGTCCGTCTAGTTTTTGTCAATAACAGTCCATCAGTCATAAATATAAAGTACGAGTGGCCTCGTCAAATTATCCTTATATCCGAAGTCAAATATTCCAACTAATTGGGGACTTAAACTGTAATTACACCAAGTGTCCTTGTATATAATTCACCCCTGTTTTAATAAGTCCATTGACTGAAAAGTCATCCATGAAAACTTCCATGCATTCTTCTATCATGTCGTGAAAAATCGCCATCATGCACCTTTGAAAGGTTGCAGGGGCGTTGCAAAGTCCAAATGGAATGCGTTTGTATGCAAAAGTACCATAAGGGTACGTGAACTAGTTTTCTCTTGGTCCTCGGGTGCTATTGGAATTTGAAAATATCCGGAAAAATCATCAAGAAAACAATAGTAACTATTTCCGGCTAATCTTTCCAACATTTGATCAATGAAAGGTAATGGAAAGTGATCTTTTCTGGTGGCGTCATTTAATTTTCTATAATCTATATAAACACGCCATCCTGTTACAGTCCTAGTAGGAATAAGCTCATTTTTTTCATTTGTGATGATAGTCATGCCACCCTTCTTAGGTACGCATTGAACTGGGCTTACCCATGGACTATCAGAGATTGGATAAATTAAACCTGCATCTAGCAGTTTAATAATTTCTTTCTTAACAACATCTTGTATATTAGGATTTAGTCTTCTTTGGCGTTGCACATACGTTTTATGACCTTCTTCCATAAGGATTTTATGTGTGTAATACGAAGGACTTATTCCTTTAATGTCATGAATCTTCCATGCAATAGCTGGTTTATGAGCTTTTAGCACAGCACTGAGTTGAGATTTTTCATTTTCAGTAAGAGAAGACGATATTATTACAGGTAATTCAGATTCACCATGTAAATAAGTGTATTCCAAATGGTTTGGAAGTGGCTTTAACTCTAATGTCGGTGGTTCTTCTATCGATGATTTATATCGATATCTGTCTTCCTCTTTTAGCATTTGAATTTCTTTTGTTGTTGGTTCATATCCATTAGCCATAAGTGTAGCTAACATTTTAGTTTCATCAATTGGTTCAGTTCCTTCTCCTAAAGAACATTCTCCCGTTCCTTGTAATTCTGGAAATTCTTCTAACAATTCTGCATGTGAATCTGTAGTTTGAATATAATAACATGTATCATCTGCAGATTGCGGTTGTTGCATGGCTCTATCAACATAAAAGGTAACACTCTCGTCCTCTATATTTAGGGTCAATTTCTTACGGAACACGTCTATTATTGCTTTAGCCGTGTTTAAGAATGGTCTTCCTAATATGAGAGGAACTCGAGAATCTTCTTCCATGTCTAGAATAACAAAATCTACTGGGAATACTAAAGTACCAACTTTAACTAGCATGTTCTCCATTATCCCTCTAGGATATTTTACTGATCGATCGGCTAGTTGTATACTTATTCGTGTTGGTTTCAATTCTCCAAGGTCTAGTTTAGCGTATAGTGAATACGACATTAGAGGATTCCTTTCACCTATCAACCGTGCTAGGTTGCTTACTTCTTGTTCCAGATTTTGAATAAAAGCTTGTTGATTTCTAAATGCTTGAGCATTTTGTTCATTGGTTTGTTTCTGAGATGTGAAAAACTGAGTTTGAGATTCAACTAGCTTTGACATCATGTCTTCTAAATTTGGCTTTTTATCATCGGTTTGTGGTGGTTTATTTTAAAAATTAGGTCTTTGCTGATTGTAAGTATTATTGGATACTTGTTGATTGCTAGGACCTTGTTGGTTGTTGTATGGAACATTTCAGTTATAATTCTGGTTTTGATTGTAGATTGGTCTTGGCGGTTGATAATTATTCTGATAATTATTTTCAGGCCTTTGGTTCATGTATGAAACATTCTCTCTTTGTTCCATTGTTTGTTCAATACTGAGACAATATTTGGTCAAATGTGGTCCTCCACACTGCTCACAACTAATTATTATTGAGTGAATTTCTTTAGTCATCTTTTCCATTTGTCTCTCAACAGCATCTATCTTTGCAGAAATGGAATCGAAGTCATGGCTAGAATCGGCTCTAGCCGCTTTAGATGATCTAACGATATCTTTTTCTTGGTGCCACTCATGTGAGTGGGAAGCAGTGTTATCAATAATTTTGTAAGCTTCAGTTGCGGTTTTCTTCATAATGGAACCATCAGCTGCTATATCAATGTCTTTTGTTGTAGTAATGTCGCATCCTTGGTAGAATATTTGTACTATTTGACAAGTGTCTAAACCATGTTGCGGACATCCTCTTAATAACTTTCCAAATCTTGTCCACGCTTCATATAGATTTTCATTTGGCTTTTGTGTGAACGTAACAATTTCTCCTTGAAGTCTCACGGCTTTAGATGCCGGAAAAAATTGTTTAAGAAAATTTTCAACTAAAACGTCCCATGTATCAATCGCCCCTTCAGGTAACGATTCTAACCAATCTTTGGCTTCTCCCTTTAAATTCCAGGGAAATAACATGAGATATATCTGTTCATCCTCCACTTCTCGGATTTTAAATAGAGTACAGATCCTATTAAAGGTACGAAGATGTTCGTTTGGATCTTCCTTCGGCGCACCACTAAATTGGCATTGATTAGTTACCATGTGTAGGATTTGTCCTTTGATTTCATAATCTGGCGCATTAATGTCTGGTTGAGTAATTGCGTGACCTTGGCCAGTGGGTTTAGCTCTCATTCGGTCTTCCATACTTAGATGTTCCAGATTTTCCATGATTGAATTTGTTGAATCTGAATCACTAGAGGATTCTGATTTAATGGGTTGTTCCTCGACAATCTCTGTTTGAATGATTGGTGGTTTCGGAGGAAAGATTAATGGTTCAGGATCTCTGAATTGTCCCGAAATATCCTCCGGATTCTCAATTGTGAGGTCGGGTTCAAAAAATGGATTATCGGAAATTTGAATTGGAGTACTTGGTCGACTGGATGACGATTCTAAAGAAAAATCAACGGCAACAATATTGGCTAGATGTCTTGATCGAGTTATAGGTGTTGAACGTATAAAAGGTGGTGAACGTTTTGCTCGGTGCATTAACTGAATATCCTATTAGTTATAAAAATAAAAATTATATAAGTTACCAAAATAATAGACTTTTCTGATTTTGCCCACGTTTCGAATAGCCAATAGATGCAGCAGGTAGCCAGGACCCTTTAAATCGGAAGCCCACAACTCACCACTAACAAATCCAACTATTACTACGAACAAGAAAATTTTGAATGTCTATCAATTTAACCACTTAAAATAATTTTTCGTCGAAGTTTAAAGAAATTTTAGAGAAGAAATAGAAAAAAATAAAATCTAAGTCCTAAAAACTAGAGCGGCGAAAAATAAGAAAGAAAAAGAACGCGTCGAAAAATATCGAAAAATAAAAGGTCGAAAAATAATAAAAAGAACGTAGCGCGTCGAAACTTAAAAGTCTAAAAACTAAGAATTAAAAGTTGCGTCTAAAAATATTAAAGCTTAAAAGAAATTCTATATCCAAAACGGTAATAACTTAAAAAGTACTAAAATTTATAAAACGGCGTCGCAAAATTCTAAAGCACCTAAATCTTAGTCTATAGAAAAATTACTTAAGGGATTTTACGGCAAATTCTAAAAATCTAGAAATAAAAATAACTATGGCAAAAACTATGACTTAAAACTAAATACGAACGAAAAATACAAATATTACGCTAAAACAAATAAAAAGATACAAAATATAAAAATAAACTTAAAGTTGTAAAAAGTACAATTTTTATAAAAATATTATTTTTATATCATTTATTTTTTAAAAGTAATAAGTTTATATATTTATTAAAACTAAATAAAACTTAAAATACAAATTAATTAAAAACTAAAACTAATTAATATATAATTAAAACCCTAATTAGGTTTATATTAATAATTATTATTAATTAAAACCCTAATTTCGTCCAGCTTATGTTTCAGACATGTCTTTTCGCATCATGCGGTCGCATGAAATCTGTGTTATATAGCCATGCGGTCGCATGGACCGTGGATCCAGGCCAGAAGTTGGGCTGCTACAGTACCTTGGCCCGATTACTTTTTTTTCTGTTTTCTGTTTTATATTTATACAAAATATATATATAAAAATTAAATAAAAATAAAAACTTTATAATTTTATATATTTTAAACAAACTCTTAAATATATATATATATATATATATATATATATATATATATATATATATATATATATATATATATATATAGCGTTTCGTTTCCGGCGTTTAAGCAGTCCCCGGCAGCGGCGCCAAAAATACTTGGTGTTAAAGCGAAGGGGTACAAAATAGTAGTATTTTTACAAGGAAATACTATTAAATACGATACAATTTTACACAAGTTATTTATTTATTTATAGAATGGAAATACCTAAACCTTGCTACAACACTTATAGGCATTGTACCTAATCGTACAGTAGTGTAGTTTTTAGTAAGTCCGGTTCGTTCCACAGGGATCTTAGCCAAGTTTAACGCTATATTTTTAAAACTATATTTGTATAAATATAAATATAAATATAAATATAAATATAAGTAGTATTATTATTATAAAAGGGGGATTTTACCGTTTAATGACCGGTTTGTCGTTTTTAAAACTTCAGTCGCAGTTAAAACCTAATGTAAAATATTAAATATATAAAAGACTTAATTTAAAGCGTAAAATAAATAGCAATAATGAAATTGCGATAAATAAAAATTGCGATAAATAAAATGACGATAAATAAAATTACGATAATTAAAAAGTACGATAATTAAGATGACAATAAATTAAAGTGCGATAATTAAAAGTGCAATTAAATATGAAATAAAGGAATTATGCTTATTTAAACTTCCATAATCATGATGTTTGACGTGTTGATTTTAGTTTTATTACCATGGGTTAATTGTCCTTTGTCCTGGATTATTCAATATGTCCGTCTGGTTTTTGTCCATAACAGTCCATCAGTCATAAATATAAAGTGCGAGTGTCCTCGTCAAATTATCCTTATATTCGAAGTCAAATATTCCAACTAATTGGGGACTTAAATTGTAATTACACCAAGTGTCCTTGTATATAATTCACCCCTGTTTTAATAAGTCCATTGACTATTAATCCATTCCAGTGTCCGGTTAAATGAACGATTATTAGTACTTATAAATATCCCGCCCATCGTGTCCGATCGAGTGTATATGGTTATTTATAGGTACGTCCAATTGTAAATCTTTATATTAAATTAACAAACTATCATTTATTTAATCAAAATATAAAGCCCATTAATAGCCCATAGTCTAATTTCCACAAGTGTCGTTCTTTTGTCCAAACCCCACCAATTACCTCGTCTTAAATATTTAGCCCAACATCACGATTACTTCGGCTTAAATAAGCATAATAATAACTTAGCTATGTGACATTAATTTAAAAAGTTGAACATAACTTACAATGATTAATAATAGCGTAGCGTTACACGGACAGAATTTTGACTTACACCCTTACAACATTCGCTAACATACCCTTATTATTAAAATTAAAATTATAATATATATATATATATGTATGTATATATATTTATATATGTATATATATATATATATATATATATATATATATATATATATATATATATATATATATATATATATATGTATATATATATATATATATATATATATATTTGTATATATATATGTATGTATATACATATATATATATATATATATATATATATATATATATATATATATATATATATATATATATATGTATACGTGAGATAGAGAGATAGAGAAAAGATGTAAAATTCGTCGACCAAACTTTGCAATTTATAGGACCTGAGCTGAAAAAGTATGCCATGCGATCGCATGGGATTATAACTGCCAGGCCATGCGATCGCATGGCCCCCTGGGACAGCTCACATATGTTTGTTTGCTAGTTTGCCGACGGTTTATATATATAATATATATATATATATATATATATATATATATATATATATATATATATATATATATATATATATATATATATATATATATATATATATATATATATATATATATATATATATATATATATATATATATATATATATATATAATTTTAAGAATTAATTATATATTATATTATATTCATGTGCATAGTTGACTTGTAATTTTTAGTCCGTTGCGTTGAGCGTTGAGAGTTGACTCTGGTCCTGGTTACGGATTTTTGAACGTCCTTGCGTACAATTTAATATCTTGTATTTTGCATTTTGCTTCTTGTACTCTTGTAATTTTGAGACGTTTCTCATCAATAATTTGAACCACTTTGATTGTACTTTGTACTTTTGAACTTTTTGATCGTTTGCGTCTTCAATTCATCGAATCTGTCTTTTGTCTTCACCTTTTATTATTTAAACGAATATCACTTGTAAATAGAACAATTGAAACCAAAAGCTTGTCTTTCTTGAGGGATAATGCTATGAAATATATGTTCGTTTTTAGCATTATCAAATATTCCTACACTTGAGCGTTGCTTGTCCTCAAGCAATATAGTCTTGAAAATAAAAATACTAGAATCACTTCTTTTATTCTTTACACTTTGTACATCAGTGATTTCTATACGGTGGTATAAACAATGATAGTAACGTTGTGGTTTACAGTCTCACATGACTATGAAAATTTAGATCCTTAAGGAAATTGGATCTTTATGAAAACATTTGATCTTTTGTAAATTCAATCTAGCTTTTACCCTAGATAAGTTTTCCGGAATAACCCTTCACCGGTGTTTGTAAAATGTTTGTGTGGGTTTGGTGGGTTTCAGATTTAAAAATTTTAGCTCAAAACTTTTGTGTCACCCACTTGCTAACCTTGTATTGGGAAAGCAACATGTCCAGTATACTTGCTCCGTATATTACCTTTCGGTAAACTATCGTCCGGTTGTAAAGGAAAGCGTTGAACAAGCAACTGTTGAGGCAATGTCCCGTGACATGCTTTTCATTATGGTCTATATCGTGTCGGATGCAATTACTATCCTTTGTAGGAGCAATAGTAAAGATTACCCTATAGTTTTTCGGTCTGGCACAAGGTCCTGTCTTCGACCATGCTATGCAACCACCGTTCTTACGGTTGACACCCGATTTGGTTCAGGTGACCTAATGAATTCCAGGTGAATTCCTAGGATTTTACGTTCAATGATAATAGTAATAATAATTTAAATGATGATTTTATTAAACATGTTATTCTTAATAATAATGATAATCTTAATAAAAATGAAAATTTTATTTAATCGTGACTTAATTGTATTTATATTCATCTTTACTCATAAACGTACTTATAATTATACTTTTCGGTAGTAATTACCTTAACTATATTCATGATCACAACCTTAATCGTTTTTATCTTAACGTTCGTAATCTTAATTATATTAGTATTAATGATATTAATAATATAATATTTATGATATCAAGATTGGTATTGGTATTAGTATAACAATAATAATAATAATAATAATAATAATAATAATAATAATAATAATAATAATAATAATAATAATAATAATAATAATAATAATAGTTATAGTTATACCCTCGAATCGTCCTTGTTATAACGTCGTTTGTGTCATCATCTCCTTCATGGATCATTATCATAATCATCATCCATATCATAACATCGATATCATCATGTACATCGTCACTACGATCATCATGATCTTAATCTTAACAACATCATCATACTTATGGAATCATCATGCTTATCATATCATCATCATACCATCATCATACTATCATCATATCCATCGCGATCGTGATCATCCTTACATCATCCCATCGTCCATAACGTTATTCATTTAATCATCATCATTATTTAAGCATCATCATCTTTATCGACACATCTATGTATCATCATCATTCTCACGGCATCATCATTTATTATTTTCGTTCATAATCATCACCTAATTACCTCTATCCTTAAACAACACTATAAAATGACATGTTCTACCTTGTATAAGAAACAAGGATGGCTGTTATGAAAGCCGAACTCTTACGGCCCAAAACAAAGGCATATGTCTCGGCCCAAAACAAACTTAAAGGAGTTCGGTTCTGATAATGCTAAAAACGAACATATATTTCATAGCATTATCCCTCAAGAAAGACAAGCTTTTAGTTGCAATTGTTCTATTTACAAGTGATGTTCGTTTAAATATTAAAAGGTGAAGACAAAAGGCAGATTCGTCGAATTGAAGACGCAAAGGTACAAAAAGCTAAAAAGTACAAGATACAATCAAAAAGGTTCAAATTATTGATGAGAAACGTCTAAAAATGACAAGAGTACAAGACACAAAATGCAAAGTACACGATATAAAATAGTACGCAAGGACGTTCGAAAATCCGGTACCGGGACCAGAGTCAACTCTCAACGCTCGACGCAACGGACTAAAAATTACAAGTTAACTATGTATATAAATATAATATAATATATAATTAATTATATAAATTATATATATATATATATATATTATATTTATATATTAAAACCGTCGGCAGACTAGGATCCAAACTTGTGTGAGCTGGATTTACGAACTCCGCAACTTGCGGAGTTTGTAGTGCAAAAATATTGCGACTCGCGGAGCTGTCCTGGACAAAAATGCCTATAAAAGCTCGCGCATTCTGAACGTTTAATATATCTTTTTCTTTCCATCCTACGTAAACGTATATATATATATATTTATATTTTAATTTTAATTTTAATTTTAAATCCTAATAATAAGGGTATGTTAGCAAATGTTGTAAGGGTGTAAGTCGAAATTCTGTCCGTGTAACGCTACACTATTTTTAATCATTGTAAGTTATGTTCAACTTTTAATTTAATGTCTCGTAGCTAAGTTATTATTATGCTTATTTAAAATGAAGTAATCATGATGTTGGGTTAAAAATATTAAAATTGGGTAATTGGGTTTTGTACCATAATTGGGGTTTGGACAAAAGAACGACACTTGTGGAAATTAGACTATGGGCTATTAATGGGCTTTATATTTGTTTAACTAAATGATAGTTTGTTAATTTTAATATAAAGATTTACAATTGGACGTTCCTATAAATAACCATATACACACGATCGGACACGATGGGCGAGATATTTATATGTACGAATAATCGTTCATTTAACCGGACACGGGAATGGATTAATAGTCTATGGAATTATTAAAACAGGGGTGAAATTATGTACAAGGACACTTGGCGTAATTGTTAACAAAGTATTAAAACCTTGGGTTACACGCAGTCGATATCCTGGTGTAATTATTAAACAAAGTATTAAGATCTTGTTACAGTTTAAGTCCCCAATTAGTTGGAATATTTAACTTCGGGTATAAGGATAATTTGACGAGGACACTCGCACTTTATATTTATGACTGATGGACTGTTATGGACAAAAACCAGACGGACATATTGAATAATCCAGGACAAAGGACAATTAACCCATGGGCATAAAACTAAAATCAAACATCATGATTACGGAAGTTTAAATAAGCATAATTCTTTTATTTCATATTTAATTTCCTTTATTTTCATATTTAATTGCACTTTTAATTATCGTACTTTTTAATTATCGCAAGTTTATTTTATCGCACTTTTATTTATTTCAATTTCATTATCGTTATTTACTTTACGCTTTAAATTAAGTCTTTTATTTATTTAATATTTTACATTAGGTTTTAACTGCGAATAAAGTTTTAAAAATTGACAAATCGGTCATTAAACGGTAAAAACCCCCCTTTATAATAATAATATTACTTATATATATATTTGTATTTTTTAAAACTAATATAGCGTTAAGCTTTATTTTAAAGATTCCCTGTGGAACGAACCGGACTTACTAAAACCTACACTACTGTACGATTAGGTACACTGCCTATAAGTGTTGTAGCAAAGTTTAAGCATATCCATTCTATAAATAAATAAATATCTTGTGTAAAATTGTATCGTATTTAATAGTATTTCGTTGTAAAATATAAGCTATTTCGTACCCCACCTCTGCGCACATCAAGTATTTTTGGCGCCGCTGCCGGGGATCGCCGAAGCGAAACGCTATAGAAAAATTTTTTTATTAAGTTTTAATTAGTTTTTGTAAAATATATACTTTTTAAATATTAAAAAAAAATATAAAAAATTAAAAACCGAATAAAAAATAAATTTATAAATTTATTTTTAAGATTTTTAAAATTATAAAGTATTTTATTTCTATTTTAGTTTTTAAAATATAACTTTTATTTAATTTATATAAATATTTTAATTAAATTAAAAACAGAAAAGAAAAAAATATATAAAAAAAACTTAAACTATCGAATTTATACCTGCACCTCATTTGAATTTTCAAACCCCGCGACTCGCGGAGTTTTTCTGGTACGTGGAACCGCGACTCGCGGAGCCACCCTGACACGAACAGAAACCCTATTCTGCATTAATTACGGTGTAATTATTATTATTATTATTATTAAAACCCTAATTAGGGTTAGTATTTTAAATAATTAATTAATTTAGTTTTATTTATTTAATTTGTATTTTAAGTTTAATTAGTTTAATTAGTTTATAAAATTAATAGTTTTATAAAATAAATAATATAAAAATAATATTTTTATAAAAATTGTACTTTTTACAACTTTTAGTTTATTTTTATATTTTGTCCCTTTTTATTCGTTTTTAGCGTAATTTTTGTATTTTTCGCTCATTTTTAGTTTTAAGTTCTAGTATTTTGCCGTAGCTTATTTTTTTACTTCTAGATTTTTAGGTTTTGCCGTAAAATCCCTTAAGTGCTTTCTCTTTAGACTAAGATTTAGGTGCTTTAGAATTTTGCGACGCCTATCTAAGTTTTAGTATTTTTTTAAAAATATTGCCATTTGGGATATAGTTTTACTTGTAAGCTTTAATATTTTTAGACTCAACTTTTAATTTTTAGTTTTTAGTTCCTTCTTAAGTTTTGACGCACTACTTTCTTATTTTTATTTTTCGACGCCTTTTACCTATGTATCAATTATCACTCCAATTAGTAATCTCAATTTGCAATTTTAATTTTAAGTTAGTGGTAGTAATAAGGTTGGGTTAGTCGAGTGTTTTAAAGTTTTATAGTCATTTTTTTTTCTTTTTCGACGCCTTTTATTTTTCAACCCTTTTCTTTTTCGACGCGCTCTTTTTCTTTCTTATTTCTTTAAATTACGAAAATTTATTTTAAGTGGTTAAATTGATAGACATCAAAATTTTCTGGTTCGTAGTAATAGTTGGATTTGTACGTGGACCGGGTTATTGGAGCCAAACAGTACTCAATTATATTGAGACCAAACGAATCCTGCCCCTCTGCTGCATCTTTTGGCTATTCAAAATGTGGGCAAAATCAGAAAAGTCTATTAATTGGATAACTATATAATTTTTCTTTCCTTTTAAAAACTAATAGGATATTCAGTGAATGCACCGAGCAAGACGTTCACCACCTTTTGTACGTTCACCACCTGTAACTCGATCAAGACATCTAGCAAATATTGTCGCCGTTGATTTTCCTTTAGAATCGTCATCCAGTCGACCAAGTACTCCAATTCAAATTTCTGATAATCCATTTTTTGAACCCGACCTCACAATTGAGAATCCGGAAAATATTCAGGGACGATTCATAGATCCTGAACCATTAATTTTTCCTCCGGAACCACCAATCATTCAAACAGAGATTGTTGAGGAACGAACCATTAAATCAGAATCCTCTAGTGATTCGGATTCAACAAATTCAATCATGGAGAATCTGGAACCTTTAAGTATGGAAGACCGAATGAGAGCTAAACGCACTGGCCAAGGTCACGCAATTACTCATCCAGACATTAATGCGCCAGATTATGAAATCAAAGGACAAATTCTACATATGGTGACTAATCAATGCCAATTTAGTGGTGCGCCGAAGGAAGATCCAAATGAACATCTTCGTACCTTTAATAGGATCTGCACACTATTTAAAATAAGAGAAGTGGAGGATGAACAGATATATCTCATGTTATTTCCCTGGACTTTAAAGGGAGAAGCCAAAGATTGGTTGGAATCGTTACCCGGAGGGGCGATTGATACATGGGACGTTTTAGTTGAAAAATTTCTTAAACAATTCTTTCCGGCATCTAAAGCCGTAAGACTTCAAGGAGAAATTGTTACATTCACACAGAAACTAAACGAAACTCTATATGAGGCATGGACAAGATTTGGAAAGTTATTGAGAGGATGTCCGCAACATGGTTTAGACACCTGTCAAATAGTACAAATATTCTACCAAGGATGCGACATCACTACAAGGAAAGACATCGATATAGCAGCTGGTGGTTCTATTATGAAGAAAACAGAAACTGATGCTTACAAAATTATTGATAACACTGCTTCCCACTCACATTAGTGGCACCAAGAAAAAGATATCTTTAGATCATCTAAAGCAGCTAGAGCCGATTCTAGCCATGACTTAGATTCCATTTCCGCAAAGATAGATGCTGTTGAGAGACGAATGGAAAAGATGACTAAAGATATTCACTCAATAATAATTAGTTGTGAGCAGTGTGGAGGACCACCTTTGACAAAAGATTGTCTCAGTATTGAACAAACAATGGAACAAAGAGAGAATGTTTCATACATGAACCAAAGGCCTGGAAATAATTATCAGAATAATTATCAACCGCCAAGACCAATCTACAATCAAAACCAGAATTATAGCCGAAATGTTCCATACAACAACCAACAAGATCCTAGCAATCAACAAGTATCCAATAATACTTACAATCAGCAAAGACCTAATTTTCAAAATAAACCACCACAAACCGATGATAAAAAGCCAAATTTAGAAGACATGATGTCAAAGCTAGTTGAATCTCAAACTCAGTTTTTCACATCTCAGAAACAAACCAATGAACAAAATGCTCAAGCATTTAGAAATCAACAAGCTTTTATTCAAAATCTGGAACAAGAATTAAGCAACCTAGCACGGTTGATAGGTGAAAGGAAACCGGGAAGTCTACCTAGTGATACAAATGCTAACCCCCGAAATAAAACAGCTAAAGCCATTACCACAAGAAGTGGTATTACACTTAAACCACCTGAAATGCCTGTAATTTCTGATGACTCTATTCCTACTACACAAGAACCACAACCTGATCAAGATAAGGAAACAGAACCGGTTGTTGAAAAGGTTAATGAAGATAACACAGTTAAGGCTAAACCTTATGTTAAACCATACCAACCACCACTTCCTTACCCGAGTAAAATGAAAAAAGAGAAAATTGAAGCCGAGCAATCCAAATTCTTGGATATCTTTAAACAAATAAATGTCAATCTTCCTTTCATTGATGTGATTTCAGGAATGCCTAGATATGCTAAATTTCTGAAAGATCTAATCTCGAATAGAAAGAAAATGGAAGAACTCTCGGCCGTTACTATGAATGCTAATTGTTCAGCAGTGCTGTTGAATAAGATACCAGAAAAATTATCTGATCCAGGAAGTTTCACAATTCCATATTTTCTGGGTAGTCTTAGTTCAATAGAAGCATTGGCAGACTTAGGTGCTAGTATAAATCTAATGCCGTATTCACTATACGCTAAACTAGACCTTGGAGAATTGAAACCAACCAGAATAAGCATACAACTAGCCGATAGATCAATAAAATGTCCTAGAGGGATAATGGAAAACATGCTAGTTAAAGTTGGTACTTTAGTATTTCCAGTAGATTTTGTTATTCTGGACATGGAAGAAGATTCTCAAGTTCCTCTCATATTAGGAAGACCATTCTTAAACACGGCTAAAGCAATGATAGACGTGTTTGGTAAGAAACTGACCCTAAGTATAGAGGACGAGAGTGTTACCTTTTCAGTTGATAGAGCAATGCAACAACCGCAATCTGGAGATGATACATGTTATTATATTCAAACTATAGATTCACATGCAGAATTGTTAGAAGAATTTCCAGAATTACAAGGAACAGGAGAATGTTCTTTAGGAGAAGGAACTGAACCAATTGATGAAACTGAAATGTTAGCTACACTAATAGCTAATGGATATGAACCAACAACAGAAGAGATTCAAATGCTAAAAGAAGAAGACAGATATCGATATAAATCATTGATAGAAGAACCTCCGACATTAGAGTTAAAGCCACTTCCAAATCATTTGGAATACGCTTATTTACATGGTGAATCTGAATTACCTGTAAAAATATCGTCTTCTCTTACTGAAAATGAGAAATCACAACTCATTTCTGTGTTGAAAGCTCATAAACCAGCCATTGAATGGAAGATTCATGATATTAAAGGAATAAGTCCTTCGTATTGCACACATAAAATCCTTATGGAAGAAGGTCATAAAACGTATGTGCAACGCCAACGAAGACTAAATCCTAATATGCAAGATGTTGTTAAGAAAGAAATTATTAAACTGCTAGATGCAGGTTTAATTTATCCAATTTCTGATAGTCCATGGGTAAGCCCAGTTCAATGCGTGCCTAAGAAGGGTGGCATGACTGTCATCACAAATGAGAAAAATGAGCTTATTCCGACTAGGACTGTAACAGGATGGCGTGTATGTATTGATTATAGAAAATTAAATGACGCCACCAGAAAAGATCAATTTCCCTTACCTTTTATTGATCAAATGTTGGAAAGATTAGCCGAAAATAGTTACTATTGTTTTCTTGATGGTTTTTCCGGATATTTTCAAATTCCAATAGCACCCGAAGATCAAGAGAAAACCACATTCACGTGCCCTTATGGTACTTTTGCTTACAAACGCATGCCATTTGGACTTTGCAACACCCCTGCAACCTTTCAAAGGTGCATGATGGCGATTTTTCATGACATTATAGAAGAATGCATGGAAGTTTTCATGGATGACTTTTCAGTCTTCGGTGATACATTTGAAACATGTCTAGTTAATCTTGAACGAATGCTTATTAGATGCGAACAATCAAATCTAGTACTTAATTGGGAGAAATGCCATTTCATGGTTAAAGAAGGCATCGTTCTTGGTCATAAAATCTCAAAGGAAGGAATTGAAGTGGATAGAGCTAAAGTAGATGTAATTGCTAAACTTCCACATCCCACCAATGTTAGAGGAGTTAGGAGTTTTCTAGGGCATGCCGGTTTTTACCGACGTTTCATATAAGATTTTTCTAAAATTGCCACTCCTATGAATAAACTCCTAGAAAAGGATGCTCCATTCATCTTTTCAGATGAATGCATCAAATCTTTTAATATTCTTAAAGAAAAACTCACTAATGCGCCAATCATGATAACTCCAAATTGGAATTTACCGTTTGAACTTATGTGCGATGCAAATGATTTTGCAATGGGAGCCGTTTTAGGACAAAGGATTGAAAAACGATTTCAACCTATATATTATGCTAGTAAGACGTTACAAGGAGCACAAACGAACTACACAACTACTGAAAAAGAACTCCTTGCTATTGTCTTTGCTTTTGACAAATTTCGATCATATCTCGTTCTAGCTAAAACGGTGGTCTATACCGACCATTCTGCTCTTAGATACCTATTTTCGAAACAAGATGCTAAACCAAGATTAATCCGTTGGATCTTACTCTTACAAGATTTTGATATTGAAATTCAAGATAAAAGAGGAGCAGAAAATCTCGCCGCTGATCATCTTTCTCGTCTTGAAAATCCCGAATTAGAAGTTTTAAATGAATCAGCCATACAAGACAACTTTCCTGATGAATATCTATTGAAGATAGATCATAATGAAATTCCATGATTTGCAGACTATGCAAACTACTTAGTATGTGGATTCCTTGAAAAAGGATTGTCGTACCAAAAACGAAAGAAATTCTTTAGTGATATAAAACACTATTTCTGGGAAGATCCACATTTGTTTAAAAGTTGTCCAGATGGAATAATACGCCGATGTGTATTCGGAGATGAAGCTAGTAAAATTTTAAACCATTGTCACACAGGACCAACAGGAGGGCATTATAGGCCTCAACTAACAGCAAGAAAAGTTTATGATGCTGGATTCTATTGGCCTACAATTTACAAAGACGCACACCTTCTTTGCAAATCCTGTGATGCTTGTCAAAGGGCCGGAAAAATAAGTCAACGTGATGAAATGCCACAAAATGTCATTCAAGTATGTGAAGTATTTGACATTTGGGGTATTGACTTTATGGGTCCATTTCCAAAATCTCATAATAATCTCTACATTCTCGTTGCCATTGATTATGTATCTAAATGGGCGGAAGCACAAGCTCTCCCAAATAACGATGCACGAGTTGTAGTCAACTTTTTAAAACGTCTTTTTGCTAGGTTTGGAACACCGAAAGCTTTAATAAGTGATCAGGGAACTCATTTTTGTAATAATCAACTTGAGAAAGTTCTTAAAAGATTTGGAGTAACTCATAAAATCTCCACCGCATATCATCCATAAACAAGTGGACTAGTTGAAAATACCAACCGAGCTTTAAAACGTATTCTATAGAAAACCGTAGGATCAAATCCGAAGGAATGGTCCATTAAATTGGAGGATGCACTCTGGGCTTTTAGAACAGCCTACAAAACTCCAATTGGAACCACACCTTTTAAACTTGTTTACGGAAAAGCATGTCATCTTCCAGTAGAAATTGAACACCAAGCATTTTGGGCTTTGAAGACATGTAATCTTGATTTACATGAAGCTGGATGTCTACGATTAAGTCAACTAAACGAATTAGAAGAATTAAGACATGAAGCATACGAAAATTCGTTAATCTATAAAGAAAGAACGAAGAAATGGCATGATAAAAGAATAAGAAGTTCAAAAGAATTTAAGGAAGGAGACAGAGTTCTTCTTTTCAATTCACGATTCAAGCCATTTCCTGGAAAATTGAAATCAAGATGGTCTGGACCATTCATAGTCAAAAGAGTTTTCCCATACGGAACGATAGAATTAATAAATTCAAATGGGATTGAATTTAAGGTTAATGGTTACAGAGTTAAACACTACATATATAGTCCGATGGAAGTCGACAACGAAGTTAATCACAATTTAGACACCACAGCTAACTAAGTGTGGGGAGAATCAAGTCTTTAAAAGATAATATGTATTTCTGTTAGAGTTAGATTTTTTGTTTTCGTGTAGTTCTCGAAAATGGAACCCGAATGGTCTTTCCCTAGCAGACCCTAAAGAACTAGTCTTCTCCCCCCATTCTGAATTTTTTATTTTTTTTTAGGTTTTACGAAATGAAGACTTCCTGTGAACTAAACCATGGTCTAATGCTACACGCTTTGATCACTAAACGTAATAATGACACACTTCCGAGTGAACTGGTATCAGTAATCAGAGAAAAATTGGACGGAGTAAGAAAAGAATCCAGATGCGAAAATAATAAGTTACAATTTGGTAAAGGAAAATCAAAATCCGCAGCAAAAAGAAGAGCACGACACCTTGAAAAATGCACAAATGCGTAAAATGGTCACACGAAGGTAAATGTTCAAATAATCAAACCTATTCAAACACCGAATTTGTTACTTTATGCAGAGACGGACCGTTCATATGTTTAGAAGAAAAAACACTGAATGCTCGAGGTTACGCCTATGTAGCCATGGAAAACCAATTAGTCCGACTATCTTATGAGTGGGCTAGAGCATATCACTAAGAAATATATTTCACAGGTAAGTTTGTACAGTTTTCATTTTTATTTTTATTTTTATTTTTAACCTTTTAATAATAAATGCTAATTTATTCGCTGTAAAGTATTAAATTGATATTCGATAAAATTAGGTATTGCGACCGAAATTATTGATATCATACAAAAATTTATTACATCACTGCGAAATTTACCGTTTATTCTTAAGGTATAAATATCTTTAATCAATCAACCCAAAATATTTCAAAAATTCGTCATGAGTTAAATTAGGTTATGAAACCGAAAGTACTTTACCGAAAAGAGGGGCGCATATTTTTGATAATATTTGATTGATTAAAGTGGGATAAAAGCCAAAAAGATTTTTAATTTTATTTTTACCATGTTTTTTTAAAATTAATATATAAATATTAATTTAATATTGTAAACTTATTTAAAATTGTAAATATTTGAAAAATTAATATAAGTTTGTATGTATAAAAACAAAAATATAATTTAAGTTTGGTGTGAATTTTTAAAATATGAATTTTTAATGTTATGCATTTTAAATTTAAGTTGTGTGAATTTAAAAACAAAAATTTACTTTATCTCATTAAGTTAAAAATATGATTTTAAAAAAATTCGTCGTAAGTTGAAGACTAGGTCGTTGAACTGAAATTGCTTTACCCGAGGGCGGGACGAGAATTTTTATTATCATTATTTTTAATCTTATTAATTTAAAGTATGCCAAAAAAAATTAAAAAACCCAAAAATCTTTGCTATTAAAACCACGCTTCAAAAAGACAAATTTTAAAATTTTGTCGAGGGACGGACTAGGACATCGTTCCGAAACGCCCTCATCCTAAAAAGAAACAAAATTTTTAAAATTTAATTAATTATAAGTTTTAATTAGTAAAAGGTTTTTATATAAAAAAAATTATATATTAATGCCGCGACTCGCGGAGTTTGTAAGGCACAAACAACGCGACTCGCGGAAGTTGTAAAATCCAGAAAAAAATAAAACGCATCAAACAGACCAGCTCCTTCCCCATTTCCATTTTACTGCGAAAATACACACACAAACACATCAAAAATTCTCAATTTTTGGCAATTTTTCATCAAATCTTTCACAAAATCATGTTGAGAAGAATGCTATCAAGGAATTACTCAAGGAAAACGGTAAATTTCTACATCAAAACACCCTTTAATTCGAATATTTAGTGTTCTTGAGCAAATTTATACCCAATTCGATTTTGATGCTTTTTAGTGTAATTATGCTTAAATTGCTTATATATTATGCTTGTATAACCTAGATTGATGCTATTTAACATGATTAGAAGCCTTAAACTTCAAATTTTGAGTAATCTAGGGTTTGTGTTCTTTAGCAATTTGGGGCTTTTTGATATAAACAGATTATGGCCGATTTTTATCATGAATTATTGCTAAATTAAGTAGTGTAACATGTTTAGGTAGTTAAATGATCCAAACTTTGAGCCTAAACATGATTTTTGAGAATTAAAGTGGACTTTTTCAAGTCTAAAATTCATGAACTTGATTTTTGAGAGATAATGCCATTCGAAACTTATTTAATTGCTAATAATGATTATTTTGACATGTTATTTGAGTTGAATGCTTATGAACTTGGCGAACATTTTCGTATATGCTTATTTGAAAAAGTGTAGATTTGATAAAAATATGAAAATGAGCATAAGTTTGATATAAATTGAACATGTCATTGTAATTATTTTGATTGATGATTTTGCTGACACTAATGCATATTTGGATGCACAGAAATTGTGTTTGATGTGTTTTGCAGACTGAAAGGGGTGAATCTTCATCCCAAGCCCGCATTGCTCCTCCTGAGAATGCGGAACAACAGGATGTTGATAACTATTACAAACAAGATATACCTCATCCAGTTATGACATTTTCAGATATGCACATGGAAGATTTACACCCGAACTTGAGATTAGACAGACGTTGGATAGATTATCCAAAATACTAAAGGGGCTTGCACACTCTTCATTCTAAAGCTGTTGAAGTTCCTAGGGTAATAGAATGGGAACCGTTAGAAGCCGTAGGATTGGGCAAACGGATTAGAGAATTACTTACACAGAGGTATGGTAATTCTACTTTTAACGATTGGGTACGATTATTCAACATGCGTAGACCTGTATATAAAGTATGGTGTGAAGAATTATTGTGTAGTATAGAAATAAATGATCGGGTAGCTACTTTAACCGATCGAACTTTTATTAGATTTTGTTAGGAGATTCGATGCGCCACATGTCTCTACTAGACATGGCTCAGGCCTTACGTATATATACGCCTAAGGAGCTAGCATCTGCCGATTGTCAAGGGTTGATATTAAATGGTAGAAAGATTGATGAAAATTTTGATACGCATGGTGTATGGAGTCAAATGACTAGCCATCACCGATTTAAAGGGGGAAATTACTCTTATTTGGATATAGATAGAGCTGCGTTAAGAGTAATTCACAGGTTTCTAGCGAACTCGATTGCACAGCGAGGTAAAAATAAGGAAAAGGTAAATGAGCAAGATTTATTTTACCACATGTGTATTCGAGACCCACAAAGCGCTGTAAGTATACCTTATTGTGTGGGTTATTATTTATCGGCTAAGGTTAGGGGGATGAGACCGCACAGTATAATAGGAGGTGGTATATTTATTACATTAATTTCTGAGTATCTCGATGTGGATATAAGTCGGGGGGATTATTAATCGAAGAACTAGAACCCCACGATACAATTGGTTTAAATATATATCATGGTGCTAAGGTTTTGAAGAGGCGAAATAACGCCGCAGTAGTATATAATGGAAGACATCCACAGGTTGAAAGAAATCAACAACCAGGTAATGTGGGAGGGGGAAATGAAATGACAGAAATGCAAAGGTTTATAGCTTCACAAGAATATGAAAATGCTAGACATCGAGCATTTGAAGATTGGCAAGTTCATCAAAACCACATCATAGCTCATTGCCAACATGTAGGTAGAAACTATATTCCTACTCCAAAGCCCGTATTTCCTCCCTGGTCTATAGAGATCCAACCACCGTATCCTACTTATAACCCAGCTGAAGCATTCTATAACACATACGGTTATGCATGGAACCCCTACTGGTATCAGTATCAACCCTAGTTTATTTAGT